>NW_024581137.1:1605060-1788363 GCF_017639235.1 Corvus kubaryi | reverse complement strand
TCTATTCTATTCTATTCTATTCTATTCTATTCTATTCTATTCTATTCCCCTGCATCCCACAGTGTGTGTTACACCCTCTGGACAGTAGCCCTGACTTCAACCCTTAAGTTTGTCTGGAGAGCCTTTCCAGACTCATGTGGTGTGTTTCAGACCTGGATGATGATTGTCAGTTCTCTTTTGTGACATTCCTGAGACTGGGGCAGGGAATCTTTTTTTCTGAGTTCCCCATAAGGATGAAGGCTCCCCTGCCTGATAGTGTTGTCCTGTGGCAAACTTAGAGTGTGGAGACAAGCTTTTTATCAAAGAACCTAACAACACATTATTTCTGGTCACACTTTGAAGACCCTATGTTCTCAGATGGAGAGAGTTTTAGAGGTTTAATTTAGCAATTTAATTTAACTGAATTTAGTAATTTAGTTCCTAGTCCCAAAGTCATACTAATGAAAATGTGGCATCATGAAGGTTTGGCAAAGACAAATGAGTCACGAAAATAAATCAGTGATACCTCAGGGCATATATGGGCTGCCAACCTAATCCACATCAGCCTCATTTCCACTCTTCAGTTCACAGTCTACCAGGTACCTTCCTCTCCAGTGGCCATGATAGAGATGAGATAAAATGTTGATTCCTTTATTTCAGTAAAGGTTCCTATTCTTTCAACTGTTGCTTGTTGTTCAAGATGCTTGTCTTTTACACCTCCCAAAGTAATTTTTAGAAAATTCTAGTATAAAATCACAAAAGCCCATTTTTGGATTATCTGTATTTCAGTTACATGACAAGGTTTTGGTAGCAAGCAGGCTACAGGGGTGTTTGCCGTGAGAAGACACCAGAAGCTGCCCCCGCGTTAGAAAGAGTCAGCTCCAGCTGGCTGACGGACCCGCTGCTGGCCAAAGCTGAGCCTGGTGGCAGCACGCAGTGATCGCGTATTTAACTAGGGGGAAAAAATGCTGCACAACAGCAGCAGATGGGCAAGAGAATGGTACAGACAACTATTCAGACCCCAAGGTCTGGAGGGAAAGAAGAAGCAGGAGGTGCTCGAGGCACCAGAGGAGAGATTTCCCTGCAGCCTGTGGTGCAGCCCATGGTGAGGCAGCTGTGCCCCTGCAGCCCATGGAGCAGACATCCACCCCGCAGCCTGTGGAGGACCCTGTGTTCAAGCAGGTGGATACTCCCTGAAGGAACCTGTGAACTGAAGAAGAAAAAGCCCATGCTGGATCTGGCCTGTGTGACCCCATGGAGAGGAGTCCATGATAAAGCATGTTTTCTGGCAGGACCTGTGACCCCATCTGGGGGTCATCTGGGGACACATACTGGAGCAGTCTATTCCTGAAGGACTACACCCTGTAGAAAAGACCCACACTGGAGCAGTATATGAAGAACTGCAGCCCATGGGAAGGACATGTGTTGTATAATTTTGTGAAAGACTGTCTCCCATGGGAGGTGCCCCATGCTGGGGGAAGAGTTTGAGGAGGAAGGAGTGTCAGAGACAAAGCATTATGAACTGACCTGAACCCCTGTTCCCCATCCACCTGCACTGTTCAGGAGGAGGAGATAAAGAAGTTAAGAGTGAAGCTGAGCCTCAGAAGGAAGGACCAGTGGGAGGAATGTGTTTTAAGATTTGTTTTTATTTCATATTATTGTACTTTTGATTGGCAATAAATTAAACTGATTTCCCCACACTGAGTCTCTTTTGCCCATGACGGTTATTACTGTGTCATATCCTTGTCCGTGTCTTGACCATGAGCCTTTTGTCACATCTCCTGTTGAGGCAGGGAAGTGATAGTGGGATTGGTGGGCACCTTGCAGGCTAGCCAAGGTCAACCCAACATATTATCACATTATCTTAATAAAAGTAATGTAACTTCGGGTTCATCGTAATCCTGTGTGGAAATTAACTTCTTCTATATTTTAAAGCAAATTTGGCAGTTCTTTGCATTTATTTTCATTTTTAGCTCAATAATACTGTCATTGGGTGCTATGTGTGCCTTGGACACTTTTTCAAAAAATGAAATAATGTGAATGCCAACATGTATGTTGTGGATTTCTACAGTACACTTGTGTTACATAATACAATTACACTGTTATGATTAATTCCTGAGAGTTCCCAGAAGCCCTCTCTCATCCTTGCACAAAGAGTGATTTTTCTCAGTCCAGAAAAGAATCTATTCAGTTGTACACTGATGAGACAGTAGCGCTCTGCCACAGAACAAGGCCTTGCAGAAAATCCCAAGAGTAGTCCAACCCTTGATTATCTTGGTCTCCTCAGGAAGTCTATTCTCTCACAAGAGAAAAGACCCTTGACCACAACCTGGAGATCTCACTATCTTATCCTAAGATTAGCTGCATTTCCCCAGGAGATTAGTACAGCTGTGTTTGTAGGCTGTTGCTGTGGATGAAGGATACCATCTTTTCTTGTAGGCACAGGCTGATTGTGTGGGTTCCCATGAGACCTGACCTGATGATTTTTCAGTGTGACCTAGCATTTTAAATTCTCTTTTGCTCTTCTAAACAGACTAAATGATTGATCAAATGTCATTGTCTCAGACACACTCTTGTTAAACACTCCCAAGCTACTGCAGCAGGAGTACGTATCCTTAGAACCCAGGAATGGAGCAGAGTGCAGGCACTGCCTATACCCTGGGTCTCACTGGGACTTTCAGAATGCAAAATTCCTACAAGCTGCAGTTTAAGGATGAACTTTCTTGCCTCTGGTCTGATGGCAACAGATGTCTTTCTACAGAGAGTAGAAAACTTGCTCTACATTTTCCCTTTCCAGAGTTACACAGTAAGAAAAGCACAACCAGACTTCATGTTGAATTCAAGAATATTACTGATTTTAATTAAGACTACAAGAAATACACAAATCTATTCAAAATAAAACTGTACATATTTCCCACTTCATTCTCTCCATCAACTAACATGCCACTTCTTCTGCTTCAAGACAAAGTTTTGTGGGAGGAATGCAGATCTCTTTCCTGCATTTGACACAGCTTCTTTTCAAGCTTCTATACTTAGTGCCATTTCTGTTATTTCTATATCTATCCTCATATGAATTCTGTTCAAAGGTTTTTTTATTTTAAATTTTTTTTTTTGCTATTTCGTCCTTCCTTCCCTGGTTCTCCGTAAGACAGAGAATTCTTTCCTGCTTAGACAGCTCCTTTGCTAACATTAAGCCAGTTCCACCAGAGTTGGGAAACTTTGTGGCCAACATTTGGTCCCAGATTGAGAGGCATGAGATGTAATGCTGACAAAATGGTAGATTACATAAATCTTATGTTACTCAATGAATCAGAAGACACATCCTGTCTTCAGCCAGAACTAGTGAAGAGTAAATAAAAGGATTTCTTGAGCCATCAGGCCTGGGCAGGGAAATGTATCACCAAGATCACATAATTATTATGAAAGGTCACTTTAGTTCACTTGTAAATTTCAGATATGGTAAGTCTGAATCAGAAATTTGTGTGAATCTGTAGTGGTTTGGTCCAAAATACTCATTACTGTTTATCTGCTGTGAGATAAGAATTAGGAGAAATGCAAAACAGGCACCAAACTTGAAAGAATATAAAGAAGTTTATTAACAGACCTAAAAGAAGAAAAAAAATTATACCACCTTCAGAACTCTCCTCCTCCCCCCACCTTCCTCCCTTCTCCCACTGACAATGTGAAAAGACAACCCTTGAGATGTTCAGTCTGTTTACCACTTCCATAATAACCTTGTTCAGTCCATTTAGAAAGAGAAGTCTCTTCTTGCTCATGCTATGAAAACATTATCACAACGAGACAGCCGCCCACTTCCAAATATTGTTCAGTCCATTTAGGAAGAGGAGTCTCTCTGCCTGCGTGTGAGTCCTTTCCCCCGACTTGCAGCTTTTCCCGCAACTGCTTTCGAGGGTCCACTCTTGAAGTTTTCTGGGGTACAATTTTAAGGTTGAGCCGTTCAGAAACAAAAACAGAGGCCCTTCTCCTTCCCTGGGAGCAAAGGGTCTTCATCATCTTCATCTTTAGGACTATCTCTGGGAGCATCTCTACGGACTGAGGTTTTCTCCTTTCCCATTTGGAGCAAAAGTCCTCATCTGGTTCATCTCTACGGACTGAGGTTTTCTCCTTTCCCGTTTGGAGCAAAAGTCCTCATCTGGTTCATCTCTCCCTGTCCAAACTTCTCATGAAATTACAGCTGCGTCAGCATCTGCCTATCTCAGCGCAGGTGCTTTTGCTCACGAGTTGAACACTCCACCCCCCATATCTTCATGAAATTACAACAGGATACTCTGATATATCATAGCTTCACAACAGAATTTCAGCTTTAAGCATCTCCTCTCTCTCTTCCCTCAGGTTTTCAGCTCTTCACAGCAGTAAAAGGGTTAATCTCACCTCGGCCTTGCAGCTTTGCAGCTGGAATGTTGAATTTTTCTTATCGCAGTGGAGAGGGGGGAGAGCCGAGCCGCTCCGGCTGCCCACGGCAAGGCAGTGGGGGGGGTTCCACAGCTGGAACAGGTCCATGGCTTCAGGATGGCCGTGGCCCGGCCCGGCCTGGCCCAGGCAGGGCCTGGCCGGGCCCGCTGGCCCCCACACGGGGCCTGCAGCCACCTGTCCCAGCGCCGGAAACGAGAGAGAGCTTGGAGGGGGAGTTTGCCTATTCTTAAATGTGGATCACAGAGGTGATCACAACTTTAAGTGGCTTAGAGAATTGTCCATATTCAAACTGGCCAGCTGATAGGTTCTATCAGTTCCCAGAGGAAACTGTAAGCACCCCTTAGCAAGGACGTCCCTTCCGGGACTATGCTTGCTAACCTATGACAGAATCAAAGAGCATTAATTTGGTTGAAACTTCCATCAAAACTATGGAATAATTCTTAAATGCCTAGTAGTCACTTCATTTAGGAAAATAGGGGTTGTTCGGTTTTTTCCTTGTTTTAACCACTTCTTGGAATAATTACAAAAACTAAAAATCAATCAAGCCTACTCCATCTTGTGAAAATTAAGTACAGCTTTCCAAGTTATACCAACACTCATAAATATTGTCATTTTTATATCTAAGTGCAACATACATATTGTCAATATGTCATACTATGTTACACACAGTCAATCTATGTACAGCTACGTGTATAGTCGTAGTCACTTACAGGAGGGCAAAACTAGCTACCTGCCAGATACCCACTGGCAGTACAAATGTATTTCTAAATATACAAAATTGCAAGGAATATTTAATTGCATGAACAGTGTGGCAGAAGTTCAAATCGGTAGCCAAGCATAAAGGGCCATTCTCATGCACAGAAAGTTTGACTTAGGACATTCTGTATTTTGCCATATGCAGTCCTGTAACTTTGTATAGAAGCTAATCTGATTATAGTTAAGGAATTAGGTCTGCTAATCAATTTTACTGAAATATAAATTATTGACAAAATCATGCCAATATGGAAGCCAGACTGCAGGAGATGTGCAGATGTATTAATGAAATAACTTGGTCACTCTATCAGTACAGAGTATAGTCCTGCAAATGACTGACCATGATAAAATTTTCATTGCCAAACCTTCCATCAAAAATTGTAATGAAAAGTTAAGCTTCAATCAGAGCTTCAGAAGCTGTAAAGTTTAAAACACCCTTTCTCACTCTGTCTTCTCTGTTGCACACAAACCTGTTTTGGGAGAACTCATCACATGATCTTTCTTTCAGATGGAATGCTGTTCCAATTTCTATTACATTCTCTTCCCCAATGCCCTTCCAAAAAGTGAAAACTAACAAAAAGTAGGACAATGGAGAACAGCTGTACAAAAGGAAAAACTTTGCAGGACATCCAGTGCTTTGGATCAAGATTTAAGACACATGGATTCCAGGAGTGTATTTTGTACAGGCTTTCCATGGAGAAGCTATCAACGTTCTCAGTTTCCCTCTGCACCTGTTTCGTGCACATAAATTGGGGATAGTCCATTTTGCGGTAAGGAATCTGAGCAACATAGAAATACTGTAGCACAAAGTCATTCCTTAAAAGGAAAAAACGTCTTATTAGGAAAGCATTCAGGGATGTGAAGGTTATGACAAGAGACAGGTCCTTCATCCACTGAATATCTTAACTCTATGTGAAGTGACTCTGTAGTTAAAGCCACTGACTTTGTAGTTAAGACAACACATTCAAAAGCCTGTACCACTGAGCCATTTCTAAATATCTGTATTCAATATAATTTCATACAATGGACAAAGACTAAAGTAGTTGCTGCAGCCTTATTAATTCTCTGATTTCTTTCTTTCTCAGCTATTCACTGAAAAATATTTTGTTGTCCCTTTTTGGGTAGTTTATTCAATTTATCATGTATAGTCCCAATTTCACTCTATCTTTGTTAGCTCAGCATTTTTCCAGAGCCCTAAAATACTCTTAGGAAGAGATGTAAATCACTCTTCTCTTTTTAACAGGAGGGGAAATGGCCAGGAGATGGACCTCAGAACTGCAGAGAGGATGAGCAGCGGTGAAGTTCAATACCTAAGATTCAGCATTGCAGTTAAGACAGTAAAAAATCTTGATGGAATTTATATGTAAATGGCCATGCCTTGCTGTTTCCTTAGCACAAGGCTTTTTCAGCACTGCTTTCCCTTAAGTGACCTACATTCTCAAATGCTTCAGGGAGAGCTGGGAAAGTCAAAATGAAAGAGGAAAACTTTAGCAAGACTGACCACAGAATAGAAGCTTCCTGAAGAGGTACTCGCAGCAATTGGCTGCTGGAATCTGAGACACTGGGTATTTTTTTGTTCAGTTTAACTTTATGTCAGCAAATAAGAAAATATATGAAGCATTGCTCAAAGTCACCTTTGTTCATCTCATATGTTGCTGACTGCCCCTGGCACTGAATTCCACAACTATTTTCTTTGTGCAAAAGTAAGAGTTCTTTTACTGGGACATTTTTTAACAGACAACTATTAACAAGTGTTCATTGATTAGGAAATTAATTGATAAGAGATGTAGATCTGTGGTAAAACTAAGTGACTGTTATCTGAGCAGCTACCATGTCATCTTATTTCTTGTCTAGAGACAATAACATGAGCCTATCCAGCAGACTTAGTTGTGCTACTTCATTTTTTCTAATGATGTTAAGACAAACAGCTCTTTGTCAGAGCTCATCTGATCAGTGTGAATATGTACCGGCACCATACATGGGTTTATTGTAGTTTAACCTAAAATCAACACGTGAAGTTCTAGCCCCACTAAATTTAAGACCTTTATCATTAACATTAAAGGAGGTAGCATTTCATTTGCAAATCCCTTACTTTCTCAGTTACTGTTACTAAATAAAACAATAGAAAAATCAGATTAAAAGCCAAATAAATGAAACCAAACCAAACCACATCAAAACATAATCTGTTCAGTACTGCTTAGGAAGCACGTGGTTCAACATGAAGCAAAGGGTAAAATACAGAAAAGGTTTTCAAATTCTGTGCTGCTTTTGATTTAGGCCTAATGTTGAATTTGGCCACTTAGTGTTTATTCCTTAGATGTGTTTGAATAGATGAGTCCCACTCTTAATTCAGGTCTTCATCTATTGCAAATAAAAGCCAAGCAACCACAAAATATGAAGTAAACAGTCAACTAGAGTCAAATCAGAATATTTTCTGGTCAATAATTGCAATTAATACAACATTTTCTTTTAATCAATGGAGTTGGAGACTGTTCTTTCCACACTAAAAGGCACAGGCACATGCTCTGTCAAATTTTGCTGAAGCTATCATGTCATTCTTGTATTCAGGTGTTTAAATTAGACTTCTTCCACTTTTATCACCTCTGTAACAGAATATCTGAATAGAGTATTTTTCCACATGTCAAACAGGAAATTTTATACTCTGATGTGTCAAAGTACTGCTACAGGTAGATTATTTTGTGTCAGGCTATGGATGGGAATACCTGAGAGAGGAAAATGTGCTCTGCTACTTCTGCTCTAGGAATGTAAAACTCTTGTGGTGAGCAAGAGCAAGTAAGTATAAGGAGAAAAAGAACTCAGGCATTAAAATGGGGTTAAATCAGGCATGAATTGCTAGAGGACATTCAAAGCCTCAAATCTTGAGGTATAGTATGTCTTTGCTTTTTGCGGGGGGGAGAGGGGGGAGGCAGGCTGCTATGGTTTTTTTTGTGTTTTGTGTGTGTGTGCACGTGGAGCAGCCATACAAGTCACGTCAGACGAAAAACAAAACTACTCTGGGGATCAGAGTAGTCTCAGATCACATTTAAGTGCTCATAGTTGAATGATCACTAAAATTATGTCAGTTGAGCTACTCAGAGCAAAGATGACATATTTTGTCAGCTTTGTACTTTTATATTGGATGTATATCCTATTTAGGAGAAGAACAATAACTAGTTCTCTGATTGCATCACAGAGATGCAGAAGGAAAATACTTGATATGCCACAAGGGGAAAAAAACCCTACAACCATCAACAGAAACCTACCCATTAGTACTAAATTATCAAACAAAAAGCCTTTCAACATTGGAAATTTATTTAATATGCTCCTACACTCTTTAGTTACAGCAGAAGAGCTTCTAATATAAACCAGAAGAATTAATTTGTCTCATAAGGCAGAGAGATGTGAAAATAACTGGAATCAAAGGAGCAACTTCTTCAGGTTTCTAAGGACATCAAAGTCCCTAAGGCAGTTGACTACAATGTACTCAAAGCTGTGATTTAGCAGCTACCATCTCAACTGAGCTCTATAGCTCAGTTTCCAAAGCTCTGGTTCTGGGAATTGTTACATTCCCCTGTAAGATAATGATTCCTAAATAATTGGCTTAAAAATAATATTGATTTGGTTTATTAAGTACAAATGGAAAATATTTTTTAGAAGTACTATTAGTCTACCAGTTGGGTAAAACAGAAAAGTGCTAAGCAAAAACCCAAAATGAAATATAAGTGTTAAAAAAAAAAAGCATCATGCATGATAGAGAGAAATCTCTGTGGAAATTATTTGGCAAAGTTTTACAGTATGTAACATGGTCTACCTTTTTTCCCAACAAAATAAGTCAGCAGTAAAGCCACTAAATTTTGCCCTGCCACTCTTCATATATTGAACTACACCAAGAAGCAACTAAAAAAATCTCAGGTTACATAATGACTGTCTCGGAACAGACTGTCAGTTCACGTCCAAAATAGTATTTTTAAAATAAATCAGAGCACTGTGTTTCATGGCCACCAGTCTGATAACCCAGTCTTGTGCTTCCTCTGATAGCAAGAAGGAAAGATGAGCACGCTGACTGATGCAGCTCTGTACTTTTGATTCTAGTGAGTTTTAAAGTAGAACTAGTTTCACAAACAGGTAGTTTTTCAAGTAAAACACTTCAGAGGCTAAACTCATGATCTCTTACCTTTTTAGAGTCAAAGGAAAACAGCACTGAGTGAAAGAGATAGAATTTTCCACTATAGTTCCTGGAGCAGCATACAAAAGTAGCATTGCAGAGAAATAGAAATATTGGCACTGGTATGAATCAAGTATGAATGCAAATACATGAGTGAACACAGAGGGGGAAAAAACAAACAACAGGTGCTGGTAACACCTAGATCAGTGGGAGTGTTTATCCTGACTGGGAAAACACTTGGTTTAGCTAGATGAGCTGGTGATCCACATCACAGCTTGCGTGAACAGCCACAGAGCTGCACTGTGCTGTGCTGCACACCCAGCGTGGCCCTCACACTGAGCTGTGCTGTGCTGTGCTGTGCTGTGCTGTGCTGTGCTGCCCACCCAGCATGGCCCTCACACTGAGCTGTGCTGTGCATGTCCTGTGTCTGCAGGGTCACCTCAGCAGTTGGCTGCAGCAGAGGAGCCCACAGGCAGCTCCTGCTCCACCTGCACATCCTTGCCCATGTCCAACAACACAGCCAGAAATTCTCACCTCAACAACCTTCAGGAGTAGAGTTGCTTACTTGTAAGAACATTATTTAGTATCTTGAAGGACCAAAGAGGAGGAACTTGTCTCCTCAGATGGTTTCTGCATAGCATACTGTGCCGAAGTCTGCCCAGGGCCCACCTGATGCTGCATGCAAGGGTGCTTCTCAGCATCTGAAGGGATAAAAGGTTTTCTCCTGACCTCTATTCCTCTTTTAATTCTGTCTTATTTATTGTGTCGTCTTAAACCAGCTATTTTATTAAGCCATTTGTTATCAGGTGTTTCCTTCTGAGCTGCAGAAAGTGCCCTGCACCTTCTGTCTCACCTCACCCACACTCCAGACCTTGGTGCAGAACAGCAGGTCGTCACAGTCTCAGCACATAAACATGCGGCTTATCGAGATTTCTAATTAGGCAAACAAAGGACAGACTATTTTCAGAAAAGGAGGCAAAAGGATAATTCATAAGATAGTGATGCTGTCAAATAACACTCAGGTAGGACATGATGAAAAAACAAAAGATAACAATCACTGTGAACTTATAAAGGTACAAAAAGTATGTCCAGGAGAACCAGATTGTAGTTACTGATCATGAATAATCCAGGACATGCCAAGGACTTAGTAAGCAGTGCCCCTTGTTCTGCTATGTTGTGGTGTAACCCCAGCTGCCAACTAAGCACCAAGTAGCCATTCACTCACTCCCCCTCCCCTTACCCCCACACCACAATGGGGAAGAAAATCAAAAAATGGTAAAACCCATGGGCTGAGATAAGAACAGTTTAATAATCAAAATAAATTTA
The DNA here is from genome assembly GCF_017639235.1 of Corvus kubaryi. Lineage (NCBI taxonomy): Eukaryota > Metazoa > Chordata > Aves > Passeriformes > Corvidae > Corvus > Corvus kubaryi. The sequence continues at coordinate 1,777,706 of NW_024581137.1, read as the reverse complement.
AGTGTAATAGTAATTAATAACAATGCAAAGTGAGATAACAAAAAGAGAGAAAAGAAAATCCAAGAGAAACAAGTGATGCACAAGACCATTCCTCTCCACCCACTGACTGATGCCCAGCCCATCTCCCAGCAGTGATCGGCCCCTCCCAGCCAACTCATCCCAGTTTCTATACTGGACATGATATTCTTTGGCCAGTTTGAGTCAGCTGTCCTGGCCATGCTCCCTCCCAGATCCTTGTGCAGCTCCTCACTGGCAGAGCACAGGAACCTGAAAAGCCCCTGGCTCAGCGTAAGCACTGCTGAGCACCAACTGAGCCATCAGTGTGTTATCAACATCAGTCTCATATTGAATCCATAACACAGCACTGTACCAGCTACTAGGAAAAGAATTAACTCTCTCCCAGTGGAAACCAGGATATGTTGCCAGAAGTACTCCTGGCCACACCACTTGAATGTACACACCTTGCTTCTTCTGACAGAATGAGTGAAATATAAGTGAGTGAGCTAAGTGAGATGAGCTTTAAAATAAAAATCACCATCCCTTTCTGTATGGTCTCACACAGAGATTTCTTACATTATATGCCTCATTAATTGGTCCTCCACTGAAATTTGCCAATTTAGACACAACAGGATAAAATAAAAAAGAAGCAAATATCTCCAGCCATGGAGATAGGAAAGGAGAACAGATCAAACTGTGCTATACATGAGGGAGCATCACAGTTAAAAAAAAAACCAAACCAGTTTCAAGTCATGGACTCACATACAGCAATAATGGCTACACCATTCTCTGCTGGCCAGGAATATGTCTGGTGATTCAAGTGAACAGGAATAGATTGGAAATTCCATGCAAAAATTATTGGATGACACCACCCACAGTGCCTTCCCAGATCTGCTTGAACAAGAAATATAAATATCTCAAGCTATTTCAAATTCACTTCTCTTTTAAATATCCCTTGATATCAACATCGGAAAGCTGCATTTACAAGAGGCCACAGTCTGCCTGGTATGTATGACCAAATTCATTCTCTCATTTAATTTACTACTGAATTTCGTTCCTAGTACACTGGTCAGCTTCCCCATCATCTCCCAGCAGTTCCCTCCTTAGGATCAAATGGGAATACATTAGGGTACAAAGGAGTATCAGACCTCTGAATTGAACTTCAGAGGGAAAGCAAAGCTCCAAACAGTACACCAAGGCAATAGAGTACCAGAAATCCTGACCTGAAATGAGAATGAAAAATGCCATGGAAATAGCACTTTTACAAGAGCTTTTTAGCTTCATGTGAGAATACAGAATGGCAAAAAGCTCTGTTCTTGAAAACACTGCCTCCCAGTGCCATATTATCTGCCACTGGAAAAATCTGTGCTACTTTCTCCTAGGAGACTATATCAGCAAGCATGCTGAGTTGAAAGGGACACACAAGGATCAGGGAGTCCAGCTCCTGGTATATTTAGCTAATTAAACTAATTTAGCATAATTATGCTAATAAAAGTTGTGATTTACAGTCAAAGCTTAGCAATAAAGTCAAAAGCTGTTTTCTAGAGGAATCTGCAAAATGCAAAGCACCACCTCGGCATTTCTCAAAGGAGCTTGATTTCCACAACTTTTTCACTTTTAAAGTCACAGGAATCCATTTTCAGACATTGTGTTAATAGTTGTTGCATTCACAAGACTAAGCTTGCAAATAAAGTAGAATTAAGTTTTAGGTGAGAACAGACAGGGTTATGGAGCCTGTTCTAGAACCATTGCCAAAGTGCACTTTAAATTGGAAGTGGAATTATCTTTAAAATGGTTTTGTACTACTGAAAGAAATAGCCACAGTCCCACTTATATCTAGGTCAGAGCCCCTCAGCAACCTGACAGCAGGCAAATCCTCTCTTTGTGGTCAATCCTTCAGGTTTTTTTTTTCCTTTGACCCAACTCAGAAGCGATTCGAAAGCACATTATGTCATACTCCAAAGCTGCTGTTCCAACAAATTGTTTGGCTGCCAGTCTGTGACAGTCTGAGTCCTTCCCAAGGGCAACAAAGCAAAGAATATCATCTGCTTCATCATGCTCTCAGCATACTAATGTTCAGTAATAAAATAAACATACAAACCCATGCCTATTACTTCCCCACCGACCTCATGAAAAAACACCCACTAAACCCACAAAGACAACACTGACTGCAAATAGAAGGCAACATTTTTCTCTCACACATTGACTTGAAGGGGGTTGACAGAACTCAACAAAGTTTTTGTGTCATTTCTAAGAACAAAGAATATGCAGCGTGGCACAAATCATGATACTTTTGTCAAAGGTAGTGTGAACAAGAATTTTAAGTAAAAAGTGGAGCTGGGAAGTGAAGAAGCATCTCACATGGAAAAAAATAGAGTGTGCTTTACCACAACAATATCTCTTCAGTTAAACCCACTTAAGGGCTTCAGACTCTTGTACATCATTTACACAGTTCTTTATAGAACAACCCTTTATCAGTGGACATTATTATAATAATGTTCTTATGGAAGTCTGCATAATCTTTTCAACCAGTCCTAGAGGAATGCCCATGAATGTGTCTGGAAAACCTTGGGGAAAAAAGGCAGTGGGTGTGGAGAGTAGGAGAAAAGAAAGTAAATTACTACTTTCAGGATTGCTGGATTTTCACCACAAGAAATTAGAAAGAATAATGTGATGTGCTCACTTTTCAACCCGGTGCAAGTCCTTATCTTGTTTAGTTGGATAAATATTGGTGTGAAATAAGACCCACTTCTTCCCCTTTAAAATATGGATAGCTAAAGTTTTAGACATCATTTGAGGAAAGATGTCTTGCTTTTTTAGAGCTGTGAACTTGTTCCAAGATGAAGTACACAGCTCCTCCTTTATCATTTTCATGCTGGAAGTCAGGAAAAATATCACAACAAGCTTGTCATAGGATGGGTTGTGTAGCCAGATTGCCAGAGATATTTGGTCTCTCCAGCCCTGAAAGATTTCAAGACTCAGCTAGGCAAAGCTGCAGCTGACCAACGTGGTAAATATACTGGATCATCTAGAGATCCAGTATATTTATGACCTTTTGAAAACAGAACATTACAAGCAGCAGTTAAACAAGGAAGAAAATTATGGTACAGGCATGAGAAGAGAAAATTCAACTGACAAACCAGGGAATTTCACAGAATTATTATGTTGCACCACAGGCATACAGGAACATCTATGAATTCTCTCACATCTAGGGTTGACAAACAATTCCAGGTAAGACTAAGAACTGGTAATGTCGGCTATTTCTAGACACACCTGTACAGACAGAAACTCTTTTGGAATTGAATTTGGTAATTCAACCCCTCTGTTCCCATATGATTTGACACAGGACTGGTTGTAAGCAACTGAACCATTTTAAAGATAAGGATTTTATGGAAATTATAGGAATTCAAAACTTCAGTAAACTTCTTGGAGAACTGCTTAGTTTTCGATGGTGGTTTGTTGTGGTGAACCATGGCCAATACCAGGGTCAGCCAAATCAAGTGGACCAAAAGGTCCATTGGTTTGACGCCTCCACAGCCCAAAAGCCGTGAAGTCACAGGCAGCACCCAAAGGCTGTGAAAAATATGTAGATCTGTGCCTTACCATTGGCCGCTGCCCTCCCCACCCCTTATTTCTCATATTTGGTTGTCTTTCCAGAGAGTTCTATGTTCCTCGGTAGTTGATTGGCCCTTGCTACTCCCCCCCGCCTACTCCTTCTCCCATTTGCTACAATTCCTTTTCCCTGCCTTTGTAACACCCCCTAACAGAAGTGTTATTGGTTACCGTGTGTTTTGCATGCCCACTCCATAGGGGTGATGCCTTTTCCTGTCTTCATGGCATCAGGGGTATAAAACCCCATATCAGTCCCCTTTTCTCGGCTCCTCTGTGGTTTTCCTGTGTTCTTTAATGAAAGGTCTCCCCCATGAAGAAGTTCCTCCACTTCTTTCCTGCCTCCTTCGCGCACCCTCGCCATGGGTGGGCAAGGCGAACCCAACGAGGAGCTTCGCCTGCCCTCCCGCGCTGTGATCGGCCCCCATCCTCCCCTTCAGGGCAGGCAGAAGATTGCCTGGTGCTCGAGGCAGTGTGCTAGCTGGCAGTGGCACCGCGGCAGTGGTTCTTTCAACTCTGCTTTTTCAGAGGAGTATTTTTAAAAAGCCCCTGAATACTGGAATACTAAGAGTGGTTAGAGTATCCTTCCGGTGGAATACTCAGTTTGGTGTTCCTTGACACTCTTGAAGTAATTCCTGTCAAACCAGAGAATGATCCTCCTGGGCTAATATTCTGCCTTCTCAAAACCAGTCATTTAAATTTTAAATTTATCTTCATATTGCAACATGGTTATAATTCACATACAGCTAAGAGAACGTTTGAAGCTCATTTACAGCATTTCATATTTCTCTACAACAGGAGATTGATAAGCTACAGATAGTGGTGGAAGTTGGACCCTGTATTTATCCATTAAAGAGTTCTTCTTTCAAGTCACCACTGCAATTGGGACCATGCCATTTGGTCATTCGTATGTAGGTCACATTATGATTGTAGCCTGTTATTCATCCCTTCAAATAGGTTTTAGTTGCCCAAACAAATGGAAAATCAAAAGGATCAATGGTGCCCTCTAACCAAAATGTGCTCAGTATGGCAGATGCACAGCTACAAATTCTGTTAACAGTCTGATATTATCTGTCATATGGAGCCAATTAACTACCTTAACTCAAGTGAAGAAAGTAATTTCTTGGAAGGTGACCAGCAGATGACTAGCTGCATCTTAGTTTTTCATTCCTGCCCCCATGCTTGGACATAAGCAGAAAAAAGAGAAAGCACAGCCAAAGAGGCATAACAAACAAATAATTCTTAGCCATTTCTAGAACACATTCCACTCAAATGAAAACACAAGAATAACCTTGAGATTGTTTTATCACAAACCATGAATTTGGGGCCTATAAGCTCCCAGAACAGAGGAGCCATGGCAAAGTAACTGGAAGATGTTGTTCAGAATATTCTTTTAAGACAGTATATTTCAAAGAAGACTAATTTATTGATGAAAATTCTTTATGTGAAGGCATCAATGCAACAAAAAACTGAGAAACTCACTGAGGCATTTTTAATCAAAATAACCCATCTAAAAAAGGCTGATTGCATGTGTATTTCTCAGCTTTATAACAGCCCCAGTCTTGGCACTTCAAAGTTTCAAGTACTGTGCATGTCACTACACTGAGGGATTATAACAAGCCAGGGGATTTACAGCCCAGACTAACAGCAGTTGGATTTCTTTGGGAGTTTAAAGTCCTGTGAGCTGTTCTGGTCCTGACTGCTGGTAGAAAAAGAAGACAGCATGTCAGATGCAACTAAGCAGCCACATAGCTTAGAATACAGCCAACAGCTGGACTAATGAGGTCAGGGGAGGATTGATTCAGCTCATGAATGGTAAACAAGGTTTACCATTGAAGACAATGGGACGTAATTACCAAGTAGGGAAAAACAGAAGGAGTATTTTGGTAACTTGTGAATAAACTTGTGACATTTTCTCTGACCTCTGCTTTCTTTTCCTCCAGAAACAGGTGTTAATGTGTTATTTTCTTCCTTTTTGTTGTTTTATTTGTTTCAAGCACAGAACATCAGGATTTTTCCAGAAAAAAGCTCTTGCTTGCTTGCTTTCTGCAGTTCTACAGCACATTTTGACACTGGCTAATTAGTACCAAAAAGGTGTTTGAGTGAACCGAGAAGGAGCAGTCTTCTACAGCCTACTAGTACAGATAAAGGCAATGAGATGTATGATCCAGTTGTCCAGTGACCACATGATTAAATGGCTCATGCTTTTGATGCAAGAAGCAAACAGCCAGCCTTGTTCTAAAGAGCAAAAGCTTCCCTTTTCTGCAAAGACATTGTTCTTACAGCAGCAAGTTATCACACTGAAGGACGTTTCCCCTAATTAAAGTGAATAAAATGAATGCAAGCAGGACAGGTTTTCATGTCCACCTCTCCAGTGAGTCATTCACGGGTTTAGCAGTTCATTAATGAAATCCAATATCCTGATGATTACATGAGCTTTATAAGATTTTTTTTTCTTAGCTCTAATTTTCTGAGCTGGTTCTAATCAGATAAGTAATGAGGGCATAGTCTTTAACCTTGTTGTCAAGAAAAGCAAAGATAGGCAGACGGTAACCATGGGACAGGGTTATACTCTGTGATATCAAGCACCCTAGCAACAGGGATCTACAAACAGCAGCTGGAAAACACATTCTCCTTGCTATTTCACTAAATTATTGTGGGGTTTTATACCGAGACTACTGCATTCATTTGGAGGTATTTTTCTTCTCCCATCCCCCATGTAAACAAGTCTCATTACAAAGCTCTAAAGACAAATATTTCAAATATAGATGAACATTTTGCACTTGGAGAGCTGCCCTGTAACGATACAACAGAACACAAGGCCTTATCTCTCTTGGATAGGGAGTGATGTCAACAGTAGCTATGTTAACAAAGAGGTCAATAATGACTAGTAAACATAACCCAAACAATTGAGTAAGTGAAGGGTAAACCATCAGGGGCTGGTGCAGAAGAGAAGCTAGTGCTTTTACACAGCCTTTAAAAAAAATTCTCATTTATTTGTATCAGGAACACACAAAGCAGAGACAGACAGCTGGACTCTTTTTATTAATTATTACAGAGAATTTTTCATTATCTTTTCATACATTCCACAGCAACCTCCTTCCAAACACTGCTCAGTAGAAAACCCCAACCCTTCAGTCAAAAAGACTGTCAAACTGGTCTCTTGGAAGTATAATATCCCCAGCAGCATTTTGTGAGAGATAGTGTGTGCATACACAAGAGAAAATTAGCATTTCTACTGAACCAGTAAAGAAGGGCAGCTATGTAGAAACATACCACGACCTAAATAAGTCACAATACAATGCACCGATAAACAGTTCATTAAAAAATCCAACAAAATTTGCAAGCAATTGTTTGTTTTCAGATCTCCCTTGAAAAATTTGTGAAAAAATTTGTTGGCTTGCAAATTTTACTTCATGCTCTTGGTAAGTAATTCTTTCTTCTATGCACATTGAAACTATGTATGTTCCCAGAGGGTACAGGGCAAAGGCTGCTTTTAAGAACAACACTAAGAAAAATGTCAGGGCTCCTCGTTACTGCTCTGCATCACGGATTGCATCTGAAGGCTATGCGAACTGTTCATAGCAAACAACTGGACAAGTCTCTATTTCTACAAGTATCAACAAATGTCACAAGTGAAAATAAGACATCTTCATTTTCAGATTTAACTCTGTCGTTTTTAAGGGCTTTGTCAATTCGACTGTACAGTACTGCACTTGCCAGGTGTCTTTCCCTATAAAGAAAAAACAACCTCTAACAGCTGCCACACAAAGATATTTTGACATCCCTATGATACAGAACCTCAAACTGCTGAACACACCTTAATTCAGCTGTTTGTTGGGTGGCTGTAGTTTAAACTCCTTCTGGAATGATAAATGTACACTTCGGTGCCTCCATGTTTTTTTACAAGCCGTTCTGCTTTTATCTAGTTTTCAGGCAATATTTCTAGTTTTCAGGCAATATTTCTGAAGCATAAGTAAGTATACTATAACAAGAATCCCGAGAACCAGCTAAAACCAAAAAACAGCCTTTAAAACCAATATCTACTCCATCTCAGGATTTTTCACCTAAATTCTTTAAAGGTGCTCATTTATTTCTTGGGTTGTAGAAAACATAAGTGCTATCAGTTGAACAACAAACAGATGATTCCACGATGTATTTACTTGAGATACTGCCAGAAATCCACACCTTGCACTAACACATCTGACTCACAGAGTACGTGGGGGAAAAAAAGAAACAAAAAATACGAATGCATGAAAAAAATTATCAAATAAAATTTCATTCTAGATGTTGAAAACAAAGATATTAGTAATTTCTATAAGAGTAATTAAAGGGAAAAAGCAGTAGAAAACTATGACAGCTGGTGAGGGGTCAGTAGCTCTGACCAAGGAAGCTGTGACCGGTCCAGAGAGATGGTCCCAAAAGAGATCGTCTTCCTGAAGCCCGGTGTCTTCCCTCAGCTGCTAGCTAGGAGGGTCCGTGCAGAGGCTGTCAGCTCTTCAGTGATTGTCAGCTCGTGATTTCAGCTCAGCTCTGCAGGGCAGCCTCCAGGCCAGACCAGAGAGAGAGAGACACGAGAGGCCCATGTAGCTGTTCCGCATGAGGTAGCTTTATTAGTCCAGCGAAGGGGAGCCAGGGACGAACATCTCTCCCTCTCGCAGGGGCAGGGATACAGGGGGTGGGTATCAGAAGGTAAGGGCCAGTGGGTTACAAAGGATCTGCATAGGGTCTCCCAGAGGATTCTGGTTGTGTCTTCTCGCCGTAACTGAAGAGTAGCTCCCTTTCCAGGGGAGTTCTGCTGGGAGGTTTAGGCACTCTCCTTATCTCAGCAGACCTCCCTCCAGGGCAGAGGCTGGGCATACCCCACAGAAAACAAAGGAAGTTAATCTGGTTTGTTCTTTTGTTGTTGTTGTTAATTTTTTTAAAAAAACTTCTTTTCAGTGTAAACTCTGTCCTTAATCTCAGCAGATCCTGCATGAAGTGGTACCGTTCACCAGTCATCACTGGCACTTACAACAAATACAATTAAACAAATAATTAAACTCCAGACCCTTATCCAATGAAAGTGGCTTGAACTGAGAATACTCAAAGTAGTCTTATGCACTATGTATGCACTTTTTGTTCCTCAAAATAGCATTTAACTGGGGTTAATCAGGACTTTCAGCCCCTTGCAAATCTTATCAGCTTTGGAAAAGCAGTTGAACATCAAAGAATGAAATGTGAAGGAAAGACCCTGCAATGTAACCTGTTACTACCTTATTCTTAGTTCAGTACCTCCAGATCCTTCTCATTGTTAATATCCACTTGCTCCACCCCATTCCACTCAGCCAGCAGTTCTTGCCTGTGTACATGGCAAAAGTGACTGATGACAAGTAAAATGTTGCAGAACCCACTAAAAGTTTTAATGCTACAAGATAATTTCAGTCAACAGTTGAGTGGTCAAAGGAGGACAATTATTAAGGGTACTTCCCTGTCTGACCATCCAGGACATCCATGCCACTCTGACATCACCTAAGCTGGGACTGAGGCCCCTTTGCAGCTATACCCCCCATACTCACAGTCACACCAGATTTCCTTATGGGCTTAACCCCAGGTTTCTCTTAGCAGAGTCTCTGGTATCCAGATCCTTAAAGTAATTTAATCATGGTGCAATTTCAAAGTAACAGCTCCAGCTCAGTGCCTCCAAGGAGGGACCCTGAACAAAGGAACCACTGGGCTTTTATACCCTCACAATCTAAGTGTGGGGAAGTCTGGAGTCATTGGCTCCTGAAGTTTCTTTGAGTGTCCAGTCACCTGGCTGGGCCACAGGTCCCTGGGCAGGTCATGGCCTTTGCCTGGGGCTTGGGCTCCCACACCCGGAGCCCAACCTGCAGCTCCAGCTGCAGCTGCACACGGAGCTGTACTCCATACATGAGCACTAAATGTACTCCTCAACACAATGACCACGAACAACTCTGGATATTTTAGGCATATTTAACACAGCAAACTCTGCCATCCATTTGGTGGTGGTCTGGCTGCAGACAACAGCCTTTAGTGTGGGAGACAGAGGTACAAATCCATTCTTTCATTCCCACAGCAGTTACTTCCCAAGCTAAGGATACTGGAACAGATCACACGTGGATCCCTGTTAAAAACAAGCAAACAAAAATATCTGTCTCTGATCCCACCACTTTTTCATCATGGAAAGAGCACCTCACTTCTTATTAAGGCAACAAGGCTTATGTGGCTGCATGGTCAGCCTCTCTGTTTTTTACATGAAGTTTTAATGAGACTCAGGTGAGGTTGAAATAGCTCTTCTGGTACTTAAAGTCAAGCAGAGAAACCCAATATGTATGTTCATACCGTAGAAAATTGATTTCCTTGATTCCATCACCATAAATACGAGTATAAAAAGTAGCAGGAAAAAAAGACAGACCAAACTACAGGATACTCTCAAAGGTGCCTGATGCCTCTGTAAGAATTTTCTAATTGCAAGTTTTCAGTACTTTTACAAACAGTCTTCTAAAGTAGTTTACGCTTACTCCGGTTAACTCTTAATTTCTACTCAAGACTGTGATCTAAAAATCAACAAACCATATGGTTCTTGTTTGTCAGCAGAACAGGATGTAGCAGCCAGAATCAGGACTCAGGGAAGTGGACCAGTTGCTCCCTGGCCAGCCTTCCTACTATTCAAATTGTTGACTAATGAAGCACATGAATTTAAAAGTGCATTTGTACCTGCTCAAAGCTCTTACTTATTAGAAATATCAATCATCAAAGTGCACTTTCATTTCAGTGTGGGCTAAAATACATTCAGTTTAGATGAGTGTGCACAAACACACCCACAGTGTATCTCAACACCCTCCAGCCAAAACTGGAGACAGCCAAGACATTTGTTATCTTTTACAGCAACCCAGGTTACAAGAAACAAGTTTGGCCACTTCTTTACACAGACATTTGTAATCTCTCATCTCCTGGGGGAACAATGCCCCACTCCCCACAAGCCACATGGAATTTATAGGTGAACAAAGCAATGCTGAATCAGATTGCAGGCTACAGTCTTTTCCTCTCAGAATTCTGTTTGCACTACAGAAAATATCTATGCAAGCACTTGATGCAACTTCAAAGTTAAAAGAACATGGTCTAGATTGAAAGGGCATTTACGAAACCTTATGTGTGGGGTTTCCAGAATGAAGACTATTTCCCACATTAAGATTGTAATCTTGAATCAAAGATCTGGAAAGAAGAAAGTCTACTTGTTGCTTTGTAGGAAGAATATGCAGACTCTGTTATAGTTCCATGGATGTAAAATATATATTTTTAAATACTAACATGAAAGTATAGAGCTCAGGTTCTCATATGCCAGTGTTTTGACACTCTTTATATGGAAACCTTCTTTGTGGTTGTTTACTTCTCATTTTAAAGCAATTATTCAATTCTCTAGGCCTTGGACTAGGCAAGGTAGGAAAAAATTTATGTAGAACTTACCATTTCTCTTTCTGAAAAAAAAATTGTGAAACATTCCTTCAATTTAACAAGGGAAATTTCAAACACTTGCCAATAACCAGAAGCAGAATAAAGAACTAACAAACAAAAATAGGTCTTCTGAGATAAGATTTTGTTTTGTTGGAATACCTTTGTCATGAAACAGTCATTACAGATCTAAGAACAGTGTTTTGGAAAATACCACTGTAATTAAATTTCTTGCTATAGTTCATCAACATTTTTCATATTCTGTGGTATAAAGGGATTTCTTTAGGCTAAAGGCCCACTGAAATCTCTTGCATAGGCTAAAAAAATATTTCCAGGCTGTGCTGAACTCAAGGATTTTCTGAATCTTTTCTGTAAAACCACAAAATACACCTGTTATTTTCCCTGCAGTGCTGCTACTGTTTTTTCTAGTAAGAATAACATAAAACTTAATTCAAATTTTGAACACACTTACTGAATTTTGTGCCCACTCTCTTTTGCCAGAGTGCAAGAATGCTTTCAGGTTTTGTCCTCATCCTCCTGCACTGCAGTTATTGACACAAGCATCTTTCTAAGCATTGCTGCCCACAAGGCCAGTGTTCTGCATCAAGGCAGCCAAGAGAATATTTATGCCTGTTTCAAACCATTTTGGTACTGTAGGTAAAGGGGCGAAAAAGCCCTAGCAGCCTTGTGTCACTTAATTTTGTGACCTATATGTTTAGCTTCGAGCTCTCTGAAGATGTATTTATCACCTTTCTAACACTTCTGTTAATACCGAGATTACTTTCCGTGTTTCTCTTACCCTTTACAGAGGGTATTTAATTAAAGGTACGAGTATAGTTTGACAGTTTCAAACCTGATTTTTTAACACAGAAAATGACTAGACATTATGTCTGCAGGTTTCCTTTGTAGCTGTAGACTTCTAGGAATTATTTCTCAGACAACATCTAACCCTTTCAAAAGCAAATCTGTTCTTTTAACCAAAGTATGGGTATGTTTCTCATAAAAAAAAAAAAAATTCTCAGTTTATCAGAGAACCAGTAACATAAAAACTGCCTATCCATGATGTCAATTCTAACTGCATCCTCATTAAATTGCCTTCAAACTAGCTTGAGATTTCTCAATGGCACAGGCAAGATTGAATGCAGCTGTTCTAAGGATGAGCACAATGGGTCTAAATTGCTCCTGCAAACAGCAAAAGGAGATGGCCGAATGTGAGACAAATATGTGGCTAAGACCTGGAAGGCTTGGCTTAGTTTTCCTCCTGCTGTTTGGGAGTCAAGGAGACTAGGACATGTGGCAACAACTTGCTTTTCCCTTACCCTTTCCTTGCCATGTTGTATTCCTGTGCCACTCACCTCAGCTGTTCTCTCATCAGCAGGCAAAAGGACGCATCCCCAAAGACCAGAAAAGAGAAGGAATGAAAATAAGGTCAGTAATGTTCATTACAAGAAGATATTCAGAGAGGTACACTGCATTTTTCTTAAAGATTAAACTGTTGAAGAAGAGTGTAATTGTCTCATGCCTCATGTCAAAACCAGTTGCCCACTAAATCTATTGTAAAACTGGAAGTTTCGATGGAAGATCTGGACACTTTTCCCCCACAATACACTTACCTGGTCTCTCCTCCCTAGACAAGAAGCTGCAGCATTCTAGGACTAGGACTAAGAGAGTTTGCTAATTTACTAAGACATGTATGCTGAATGATAACAATCCAGGACGTCATGTCCAGTCTGTAGGAGGCTTTTGTTCTGATTTTTGGATTGCTTCCATGGCAGGAAGTTGCTTCAGTTGTTGCATTAGAGTTTTCTCAGGATCACTATAGCAACGGAAAAAAAATCTTAAAGCAATTAAGGTTTCTGGTCTTATTAAAAATATTCATTGCATTATTGTTTTGTGCAATGATCACGAAGTTATTATGAAATCATGCACGTTTCCTACTAGTTTCATTTCAAAATGCTGCATCAGTTTAAGGAAAGAAAATACAGATTGGTTATTTTTCTATGCTATGCAAGCTTTTCATGCAGCACATGGTTGAAAGAAAAAAAAAAGCTAAGCTTCATGAATCTTGTCAAGTGTTGAAAATAGTTGTTTTCTTCCTCAAGCCTACTATAAACCTTATTTACAAAAACAGAGTGCTAGACTCTGGAAATTATAAAAATCACAACTTCCAAAAAAATCCTACCATCCCTGTCAGGAAAAGCAGTATTTTCCCCATCTCTGCCTTCAGGTTCTATCAAAGTTAAACCTTTGGAAAACTGAAAATTGAAAGGGATGTAAGGGAGTATATTTACTTTTAAGAGTGAAATTTCATTCTTTCTGTTTAATGGAAAAGAGAATACCAGATCAATTAATAGAATTTGAATTTCACTCTAAATTTACATTTCTATTTAAATATCAACATCAAACTTTAATGTAATCTAAATTAGAAGTAAATACTTTTTGTTTACCTCAAATAACATAGCAAGGTCAGTTTATGGCTAATCTAAGATCTTGTTTTTTCTACTTTCCATAAAAAATAAAAATTAACAAAATAAAATAAAAACTCCCTAAACTCCATTCCTTTTCAGTTTGAAATTTCAAAATCTCTCCTTCTTCTAATTAATGAAGATTAATGAAACACTAATAAATTAAAAAAGAATCCTGTGTTAATATATTGCCAGCTATATCTCTTTTTATTAAAAAATTCCATTTTAAAACACATATTTATATGCTATTTTAGCCACACATTTATATGGAATTCTTAGCTTACATCTTGACTTTTCCTACCAAGTTTGAGTGTTGAGTTTTAGTGTTTTGCCATACTGCAGCTGAGGATTCTCCTGAGAATTTGTCTTTACCAGCCCCAGATATAGCTAGCAGTTCAGCAAGAAGGCCTTAGAGAGTCTCCAGTGCTCCTGTACCTCAAAATCAACAAAAATTAGAATGTGCTGATGATCCCCATCGGCAATCAAGAGCTCTAAAACTCTGATTCCTAGAAGGAAACGCAAGATAATGGGATTTTTAAAATTACTATTTAATGACAAGAAAAATCTTGAACTAATGACATGAAATCCTTACAACACAGAGAAAGTCGTAACAACTAGGTTAAAAAAGATCATTTAATATTAATATGTTAAACTTGGAAAACAAATTCTTACAGTTAAAAAGGTCATGTCTTTACAGTTTCATGGTTTGTTTTCTTCATGTCCTCAACTGAACATTTTACTACAAAAAGTTCTTTTTTAGTTCTGATCTGGGTTAGAAATGTAAAAAAAAAATCTTACTTTCTTCTGAGTTTTCATACAAGTGTGTGGGACATATATAAATTTCATGTTAAATGACTTATTTTATATCTTCCTCTTACTCTCTCACCCACACCCACTAACACCCCACTTCCTTAAAAAAATAAGCATTGTCTAAACTGAAACTTCTTTCTTCATGTTCATAAATCAGGAATTTAACAAATTTAAATGATTTGATTCTGTTAGCTATAAAATGGAAATTGGTATCAACTTACGTAGTCTAATAGTCAGCCAGTGAAACTGTCCATTTGGGGAAAATAGTAGCAATGCTTAGTTAGTTTCAAACATCCCCATATCCTGTCTAAAATACATTTGTTGCATATTTTCAAATAGAATACTTTTCCCAATTTGGAATATACAAGATCATTAGAATTCAGAGCTCATTAAGACATCTTAGAAGTTAATAAATTAGGATAAAAAAATGAAATAAACTACTGAGGAGAGTAAATTGCTCAGAATATGAAATCTGGTAGTAAAAGAAATCTGGTAGTAAAGCAACAAAATGATGCAGGAAAGGTAACCAATATATGACATTCTGCAGCTGCAGCTTTCAAGATACATATCTGCAGGTTGAAGCATATTACTTCGCTTGAATCTGAATGAAAATTATCTAATCTGTCTTCGAGCCCTGACATTTTACTCAGTCTCCGACTATTCTTCCTTGCTATTTAGTTACTCCGATCTTCAACCACTGAAAATGACCCAAATCCTGTGGCAACAGAAGAAGGATCAGAGGAGATGACCGAAAGAATAATTATGTCGGGGAGTATATAACTAATGATCACCAATTATTGTAATAGACCAAAATCTTATCTTTACACAAAGGGTGCTGAAGGATATTCTTTGTGTGGACATAGGAGTGTAAAAGTGGGTCATTGGGCTATATGCCTTGAGGTGACTAGTGGAGAGAAAAGCCTTCCTGTGGCAGCCAGACCAGCATGGGGGAAGTGGGTACATGGTTCAGCCCAACAGGGAGTATGAAACCTGAGCAACTGATAAAACATGTTTAAATTTATGCCCATTTTCTCTTGTCCTGTCAGTAGGGTGAGAAGGATTGGGCTCCCTCTTCTTAACTCCCTCCTGACAGATATTTGCGCACATTGATTAAACTTCTCCAGACCAAAGAGTCCCATCTCTCCCAACCTCTTCTTGTATGAGAGGTGCTCCAATCCCCTCATCATCCTTGTCAGCCTGTGTTAGAATTGCTCCCGGAAGTCTGTATCTCACTTGAACTAGGGGAGACCAGAACTGGACACAGCATTCCAGATGTATCTCACCAGTACAGACTAGTATGTTTTATGCAGCCCAGAACATGGATGGCTGCCTTAGACATATTGCTGGCTTGTGGGCAACTTGTAGGCCACCCAGGATGCCAGAGTCCCTCTCTGCAGAGCTGCTTTCCAGCCAGTGGGCTTCCAGCATGTGCATGGGGTCATTCCTCCCCAGGTTGCAGGACTTGGCATTTCCCCTTGCTGAACCTCATGAGGTTTCTCTGCCCAGTTCTCCTGCCTACTAGGTTCCCTCTGAATTGCAGCACGTCCATCTGGTACATAACCCACTCCTCAGAGTTTGTTTCATCTGCAACATTGCTGAGCTTCTCACTCTGCCCCACCATCCTTATCTTTAATGGGGATACTAAACAGGACTGGACCCAGTACTGATCCCTGGGCTGCACCACTAGCAACATGCCTCCAGCTGGACTTTGTGGCACTGACCACAACCCTCCGCGTGGGCCCAGCCCTTCAGGATCTTGCTGTCCACTTCCTTTGTCCAGACCTCATCAGTTCATCTACCAGGATATCATGTGATACTATTTGAAAGAGAAGGTGAGCAGAGGTGTCCTGAATTATAGTAGAAAATTAGCAATTTTAATTGAAAGCCAAAAATTTACTTGTAGTGCGGGCTTGTTCTTAGCTTAATAAAGCTCAGAGCTGAAGGACTTTTGTTTCATCTAGTAAGTAATTTTTAATAAAATGCACCAATTCTGTACATAAATATTACCTGAGTGAATTACCTGAGGACTTGGAGAGAAACTGGTTAAGCAACCAATGACATTTGTTAAGTTTTGGTACAGGTGACACTTGATCTTTTATTTGGAACTGTCTTATCTTTGAACATTAGAAATTTTCAAGAAACATGACATTTCAGCCTGATTTCATACAACACCCCTAAAGGCACATTGGTTTCCCTTAGCTTTCTGCTTAAGGCTACAAGATTGCATTTCTAGGTGGAAAATATTTTTACATAGAAAGCACTGTAGGATTATTTTTTGAGCGAGGAGTGGTCCCAGGAGAGTAATAAATACATTATTTGCACAGGCAATTCATTTATGACATTGCAGCCCAAGAGTGAGTAAATACCTTTGAAGGACACAAAAGCCTTTCTTGATTTTTTAATTATCATTTTAGGGGCTCTGGTCTGCAGGTAGAAGACTGAACATTTGTCTGTTTGCTTTACTGCAACCACAACGACCTGCATTGTAGAGGTCATACTCTTAAGAGACACTAACTGATATAATGTGTAGGGCCAGAAAACATTAGACATGGCAACAAGAGAAAAAAAATTGTTATATTTACCAGGACACTGATAGAGTTCCTAAATTGGAGCTGCAAAGCATAAACTGAAATTTCGTTCAGAACCTGCACTAGCCTTGTTATTCAGAGTACCAGCAGTACCAGCCAAGGGCAGTAACATGAGGCTGCTTGGCAATTTGCAAAGCCCAAAGTAGTTGAGCCTCTGGAAATTAAATACTACCAGGTGTAAAAAGGTCCAACACTAGGAGGCTTGTGTTGTTACTATTCCCATCCTTTCCTCCACTTTATAAATGGACAGAGCAGTCAACTTAATCAGTGCTACAGTCTGACTACAGAAGTGCCAACCCACTGCTTGAGAGGAATAAAGAAAAAAGATGTCCTCTAAGAGTAGTATTAGTCAAAACTCTGCCTTACTTATAATCTTACTATACTGCAAGCACATTGCTGTGCTGGCTTCCTGTCAGAATTATCCTATGAAATCTTTAGCAGCAAACTACAACCCATCATATTATTCAGAAAGAAATCACAAGAAGTCACAAATTATCTTTCAGAACTGGTTATTGCAAATGAAATAAATCTCTGGTTAACCATAACCATATATTTTTTTGCAACTGGTATAGTTTTTACGGGTTTTTTAGTGCACTAGATATTGCTTGATTGTGTAACAGTGCAAAACTATTTTAAGTTAGTGCAGGTGGTGTTTAATGTTTAAGGGGGATTCACAGCTAATAGCCTACAAAACACTAGTCCCCGTGCACCATTGGCCAGGAGATGATTTTTTCTGGAGCCTTTCATAGCATTTCTGGCAGCAAAGTAGCATGGTAAGAACAGAATGCTAGAGATAACCTCCGTTATCTCAGTTGCTACGCTATTGCTTGAGTCAGTTAGCAATTCAAAGGCCAGTATAAATATTTATATTTTATTAACATTGGCCAAGCCCTAAGACAAAGGAAGCGCCTTAAAACAGAGGGCTAGAGAAGCAAATAGTTTGAAACAGAAGGTCCATATTACTGCTTAAGAAAGCCTGTGCACACATAAACTCTTCATTCATTCATTGTCATCATGCAGAGGATTTTGACTTTGTTTTAAAAGCAGAAGTGAAATGTTAGTCCTCCAAACATTATTCAGTAATTTCATCCATCAAGAACAGTGTTACAAGTTTTCTATGTGTCTTATATCAGAAGCACTTTAACCCGTATTGTGTGAGCTCAACAGGACAGGTTTCACACTGTAGTTTAATGACCAGAAGATAAGAGAACAAAACCCTCAGAACTCCGGCTCTGAGGCTGCAGTAAAAGAACAAGATAATGGAAAAGAACAACTACCCAAAAACCTTCAAAAATATTACAGTCTTCAGATTGATTGTTCTCAAAGCACGAAAGAACCTTTGTTAGAGCTTCATTTAGTATATAATGGTATGGAAAAGTATTATTTGGAAGATCTGCCACTACTTTCAAAAGGTAGAGCTTGTTTGTGCCTGATAAACAGAGTGCAGTGTTTGTTGTCCAGAGATTTAAAAATGCAACTGTTTGTATTCCCAATTGAGGGTGCGGATATTTAACTTTGGGGCCATTTACCTGGATTAACCAAACTGACAAACAAACAGGTGACCTAGAAACCTGGAACCCGCTTTCTCTACACTCTGTGGTGCCCACTCAGGTTGGCTAACTGTACAATATGCAGCAAAAGGCACACACCCTAAAAGTAAAGGTCCAAACATGTCTGAGGAAATATAATTATCCTCATGATCTCAAGCAAATTTGAGGAATTACCATTTCACTTGCAAGTGTCAAAATGCAAATTCCAATAAAATAATTTCAGTTCTGCCTTTGCACAGCATGGCAGAAAAGGGTGACTGCTCACTGTTATTTTACCAAAATACTTACTTTTTTTCTCCTCTCCTCTCCTCTCCTCTCCTCTCCTCTCCTCTCCTCTCCTCTCCTCTCCTCTCCTCTCCTCTCCTCTCCTCTCCTCTCCTCTCTCCTCTCTCCTCTCTCCTCTCCTCTCCTCTTTCCTACATTTTTTTAATAACAGCACCGAATGCTTTTCACAGTTGTACTCTTTATTTGATTTTTCAAACATCAATCCTTTAAATAATGGCCAACCTATAGATTTTTATTACTTTAGCAAACTGCTGCTCTCCTTAGATGGAGGACGGAAAGCAAGAGAGAAACACCATCTGGTTGTTCTCAAGAAAAATGACTCAGAATAAATGTGATGAGAAGACCAAGGCATATCCTGACCTGTTTTCCATATCAGAGGTTCCTAATTCAGTGTCTTTTCCTCCTCTCTCTCGTAGATATTTTCAAGTTCTTCTGATCCGCTTCCTTGTACTGTTCATAGCTTGGCAATAGACAGAATAGAAAAGAGCATTCTAGATACCTGCAGCAAATTTTCCTCCACTTAAGTCAAATCATCTTTACTGTGATCACGATTTTGTCCACCATGTTGTTACAGAAAGAAGATCAAACAAGGTACAGAACACATAAGATACCATTTTCAACTGTTTTGCCATTCATACAAATCTTGCCTGTGGACATTTGACAGAATATTATATTTTTTCTGTATTAGATTAGCATCCTTCAGTTGAGTGGAAAAAAGACAAACACGGCTCTTCAAAAAATATTTGCATAAGAGATATAACAGATATTTCATTCCAATTAATATTTTCAAGAATGAGCCCTGTAAGCAGAAATTTTTAGATCCAATATCATGCATACTATCAGCATAGAATACAGAAAAGTTTCCAGTTTTCTCTATGTAAACCAAATATATACATGAAGTTACAAGCAGTCAGTTTTAGCTTTGTTATATTACATCCATTCAACACTCAGCTAACCTAAACTTTGAACTTTAAATGTCATATTTCTTCTGCAACCATGCTAAAGGCAAGATTGAAAGGCACGTAAAAAAATTATACTTAAAGATTTCCATGGCTCAAGGAGTGCTATTATTTTTACTGTTATTATTTTAAAAATATTTCCATATGTTTCAGAAAATGAGGCAGAACAAATATTTGTACAGTGCAAGAAAGGAGGTACATCCCAACATATGCCTAGTCAATATATTTCATACCACTGTAATTAAACTACACTGTTCAGAACTGGGGTGGGATGACTGTGAGTCCTGGAGTGTAAACCCAGCAGTTTGTGCTGTCCATGTGTTTTCCCAAGGTACTGAGTTCTGCTTAGCAGGGTAAGTGTGAACCCATGCTAGACAGAAATACAGAGCCTATCCCCACTTGCAGGACTAGGAGGACCAGGGAAAAGACAAGGTTTTGAATTAAAAACTTCATTACGAGAAGCAATTCCACCAGATCAATTTTCTTGTGCTTCAGGTCAGTTCTGTAGTTCCTGCTTTTCAGAACAATTAACTCCAAATCCTAATGATGAGTTAACATTATTCTAAAATAAATCAAAGCTGCTGGTATGTAACTTAAAGATGTTACAGATAGACTAGAAACAAACTGGAAGCACAGTAAGAGCTGGAAATTCCTGAAGTTTATGTAGAAAGGAAGTGAAAATTTCAAAGCTGATTTCTTTATAAACTATTGGTAAGAGCTGATGGTGTTGTTTGATTTGCAGTGAATGTGTTTAACTGTGCCAAGAAGTGAGATATTATCCAGAAAACCGCTGGAAAAAGAGAAAGCATCCCTCATTGATTGGAAAACACGCATCAGTAATTTCTGGCTTCCACTCAGTTATTCGATCACTTACTGTGGTCATCAAAGTCTGAAATATCCTTACTACAAGTGCTTGGATTGCAGGTGCCTGGCTTTTGGCTGCCTGAAAATGAATGAGAAAAAAAAGCCACGCCACCTTTTGCATATTGTAATTTGGTATAATATACAAATCTCCCGCAACTGCCTGAAATGAGGTTGTAGTGAGGTGGGAGTCGGCCTCTCTGACCAGGCAACCAGCAACAGGACAAAAGGAAATGGCCTCAAGCTGCCCCAGGGGAATTGCTGGTTGGACATCAAGGGGAATTTCTTCATGGAAAGGGCTGTTAAACATTGGAATGGGCTGCCAAGGGAGGTGGCGGAGTTACCATCCCTGTAGGTATTTATGAAACAACTGGATGTGGCGCCCAGTGGCATGGTCTGGTTGACAAGGTGGTGATCAGTCAAAGGTTGGACTTGATCTCAGAGGTCTCCAACCTGATTGATTCTGTGATCTCAGAAAGACTTGCTAACTGTGCACTTTATTATCAGTCAATCTTGCAGTCATGGACTCTCACTCCTTCAGCTCCTCACCTACCTTTCAATCAGTATTTATTGATCTGTTCTCCTTACCGCCTTGGCAAGCAGCAGGCACTGCCTTACTAAGTCCTTCTTAGACTGTCTAAATCGGGGGAAGGAGTTAGCAAAGATACAGTGCAGTAACTGAAGGAAGGTGAAAAATATACTCAATACAGGTAACACTTGTGAATTTGGCCTTAGTTCAACAAGTATGATAAAAATATGACTAAATTTGACTAAGTTTAAATGCAGCTACTGATACTGCAATGGCCTTACTGTACACATAAGAGTGTGACAGACTTCTAAAAAAAAAATTTGTAGAGATCCATCAAATAGATAGAAGCAGTGCTTTAATCAATTTTGTACCTTGAAGCAGCAAAATCATTTTTAGAAAAGCACTTCTAAACATTTAAGAGCAGAATATTTTCTCTCTTCCTGTGAGTTTACATGTTGTAGTAAAGGATTGCTTTAATAAAAGATTTGGAGTTTTATATATGTAATGACAGTACCTGTATGAACGATTAGAAAAATTATAAAATTTTGTTAATCCGGCCAAGCCATCCAAAAAAAAAAAAAAATCAGAATATCGCTAAAACCTGGAACTTGTTTCCTTAATCTAATAATTTACGCATTGTCTTTGCAGAGATAAAAGTGTTGGTTCTTGATGACGTGTTCGTGTTTATTTCTGTCTGTCAAAGACTGGAGCAGAATCATTCAAATTTTTCTTAGCACACTTTTCACTGCTGGGTCAATTGTAGCAGCAACAGGGTGAGAAAATAAGTTGATGACTGGAAGACCAATGATGTGTTAAAACAAGTTAAGAAGGCATCAAGTGTATTAATGACAAAATTGCAACAGGGTGAGAAAATAAGTTGATGACTGGAAGACCAATGATGTGTTAAAACAAGTTAAGAAGGCATCAAGTGTATTAATGACAAAATTGCTCAAAGGAGAACAAACTGTGATCAAGTATGTGCCCCTTCTAACAGTTTTGTATCAAATGACTTAATTTTTTTTTTAATTGGTAAGAGCTTCAGGATAATAAGAGAAAATGAAAAAAATCATCCAGTATAGCTTATTTTCCTCTTGTGCAAGTTAGACCTATGTTCATTTTGCACCTTTTCCTCTCACTGGCAAGAGTGGATTTTCAATATTAAGAAGGGAATTTTTTTTTTTTCAGATTTTTATACATACTGAATGAAAGCTAATTATGACTCTCCACCCTTTCTCAAATTTTAGGTAGCCTGTGACATGCCACAGAACTGCGTGGATTGAAAATCTAATTATTAGTATTAGGAACTAATTAATCCTCCGTTACAATCTTCTTTCTTCTATCTTTTTGAATCCTCCTCCCTGGAATCAAACCCAAATGTGGCAAGGTCAGCCAGTTCTTCAGAACAGGAAGTAAATTTACACTCTAAAAACGCCTCAAGCTCCGTTTTTTTCCCAGCTCAGTAGAATTACATCCTAAGACAATAATTTCCTATTAAATGCTCCCTAATAGTCAGAAGTAGATGAAGTGCCCTCCTTAGGGTTGGATGTTTCTGGGTGCTCTTTATAATTCTTACAAGTCATTGTTATCTGGAACAAAGAAGGCAGAGAAAAGATGCGTGAAATACATTAAATTTTTGCAATAAATTGTTATTGCAAAAGCCCAAGGAAAAGGTCCCACATGAAAGCTGTGCACACTTTCATAATTCATCCCCATTCCTCCAGAGGTGCTTCCTCCCTGCCAGCTTATCTCACCTTCCTTCCCACTGTTCTCTTGGCTGTTTTGCTACAGCCATCTGAGGAACCTTTTTTTCCTACAAGTTGCAATATGACCACAACTTCCTGTGAAGCTCCTGTGGTCGTTTTTGCTTGGTTCATCTCGTGCTAAAGAACTCAAGGGCTGGTATTGCCAGGGCCCCCAGAATTCCAGTGCCAACTTCATCCCAGCTGCAGAGGTGTTTATGAGTAGTGCAAATAGTTACTAGGAATAATCACTCGGCAGTGGTTGTCCTGTCATTCCCCTTCCTACCTCTAAACCTGCTGCCCATCAGCCTGAAAAAACCCAACTAAACAAAGCAAAACAAAACACAACACTACAACCCCCCACATACACCTGGACCATTGTTCAGAAAAAAATTATCCATGCCAGGCTTAAATGAGAGGACACCTCTTGTCCTGGTTAAACGCTGAAGTGTTTTACAGCCAGGAGAGATATCACATGTGCAAAGCTGAAAATAGTTGCCACACCATGTTTTTGTTTTGTTACCATGACAGCAATTACCAATATTTTGAAGAGAATGACTGCTCACTGACACAACATGAGGACAATGGGAAGGTGTGTTTTCTTCACCAGTCCAGGAAGTCGCATTGTGTGCCCAAATGCAATTATTTCCTATGATGTCTAGGCAAAGTTACTCATCAGAAACAGAACTGCAGTTAAGCTGAGGAAAAATAAATGTGATTCAGAAAGGACCAGTGCAGAGACACAGAAGTTTTAGGATTTTGCCTCTTCAAGTATTTGCTAAAAGAGACAGAAATTTAAGGGAAAAAAAAGTCTCAGTATTTCTTGTATTTAAATCCTCTGTCAGCTAGAACATAGAAACACTTGGCAAATGGGTGAGAACTGCCTGTTTTGGCTGCCTTTTCTTTTATACTTTCGTCAGTGTTAGAATCAAAATCTCTTACTACATGCCACAGCTGGTATAGACCAATTTTATTTTGAAAATGGCATCAAAAGGAAGCTCCACAACAGTTGGTAGGATTCTTTATGTCTTCCTAGCTTAGACCTGTCTCCTCCAGAGAACGATATATGGGAAGACCTCTGAATGGAATAACCTCACCTGTCATCTCTTCCAAGGATTCCTGAGCAAGAAACGCAGCATGTTGCTGGATTTACTGGTCTCTTGTCTTTCTTCTCTGGGTCTCTCCAGCATTGTGAATGGTTATGGGACACAACACAGTTGACACACAACTCCTCAGCTGATAATACAGAGGATACAAATGATTGAAAAAACAGGACTGCAGGCACATTAGAGCTTCAGCAAGGCTGTTACTCATCTACAAAGGCACGATAATCATCAGCAACCTGTTTTTTCCAGTGTTTGTTCAAAAGAAGCAAAAGCAGGGACACAATTAAGACTGTTTTCTTAAACACATTGCCAAAAACCTTTAGCATTAGACCTACAGCTGTGCTGACTGCTCAACCTCTGTTTCAACAAGAATTACAGTGCTGTCCTAAGAGTGCTCCATTGACACCCTACCATTTCCTAGCAACAATCTATGTTTTGTACATAAAAAAGTGAATGAAATACTGCCTATCAGTGTTTTCTTTCTCATTATGCTGTTAAATCTTTCCCCCTCTCCCATGTAAAATGAAAAGTCTTAATTGAACATTTTGCAGAACTTCAGACTGTGCTCTGTAGTGTAATGAATTGCCAAAGAAGCAAACCTAACATAAAACAAGGTATTTTATGTTATCCAAATTGACCCTTCTGAAAATAAGTTAGCCTTAGTTCTTAATTCCACTACAGATTCACCAAGTTTTAACCCTGCAACGATGGACTGAGTGCCCCATAAGCAAATGGAGAGCTGGGCATTCTGCTTTTCACAGGGCTGCTTCTGAGGGGTCTTTCCTTGCAAAAATAGCATCCAGTCATACTTTCTAAGATTTATAGTAATTTCTCATCAGTCTGGAAAAAATCATTCAACTGCGAGGCATTGCCCCGTCTTCCAAACATTTGTTGCTCTCCCACCCCCTGCCCCTTTACTTGCAGCCACCACTTAATTAAAGGATCTTTAAACACATAATTCACATTTACAGTTACACAGACACATTCCCTCCTGCAACACAAACCCAGCTAATCTACATCAACTGAGTTCTGCAACAGTCAAGTGAGGGTTTAAATGCACTAGGAATAAATGCCATCCCTTGGAGATGCGCTAGCTCTCCTTGTGAGGTGGATGGGCTTCTTCTGCCCTCCCCTTATTAGCACACAGATCAGCATTTATAATAAAACATATTCCAAGGACAGTAGAAGGGTAGAAAAAACCAAACCAGAAAGAGCAGCGTGTTTCCATCCATATGGAAGTAATGGTGTGCAGACTCCAAATCCTACTGTGGCCACGTAAATAAACAACAGCAAAGCAACAAACACAAAAATGAGTGGCGTGGTAAGGACCAGCCCTTCACTCTGGAATGTAGGGGTGGAGAAATCAGGTTATTTCTGCTGGTCAGCTGTTCAGGTCTCATCTGCATAAATCTCTCAACGTAGCAATGTATCTGCCAGAACGCAGAAGAACTACATGACTTTAAAAATGTCTTTGAGCTTTTTCTTTTTTTTTAATAAAGAGCAAGGGAGGAACATCAGAAAGATTTTTTACTATTATTTTTTTCCTAATATTTTCAGGTAAATTCTGTCCCTGTATTTGTGAATCTCAAACAGTGGAATAAAGTTGCTCCATGCTGAATCTTTGTTTACAAAGATGTTTGCAATGTGTGCAATACAGTCTCAACGTTCCCTTTGCTGCCACTGAAGATGACTGAGCTAAAACATGAGATTGATGATAGGCATACAAAAGAGAAAAGAATAATCACAGTTATTTAGACCATTTTACATTTTCATTGATATATTTCTACCCTGTGCAAGAACAGATCTAAGATTTCTCTTGCCCTTGCTTACATCCTTAGTGCAATACACTTTTTGATATAGCATTTAATTTTCTCAATTTTTTATAGAAACCCTGGGTTCATTTTACAAAACACCCTGGGAAATTCCCCTCTCTTTCAATGGCACCATCAGAAATATTCCCACTGATGGGAACTCACATAAAGTTTGTTGACATATGGTGCCACCTATAGCCAGGAGATGTTACACATGTCATGTATAACAGATTTTAACGGGGTGCCGTAGACACGGAGTCCTCTTCCAAATGAGCCAAACAGGAAATATCTGCCAGACACACTAGAAAGGAATGGTGTTTATCTTGGATTAAATACATAATGATATATGTCAAATAAACTCACAGAACTAAATCAAGTTTTTCAAATTCTTAGTATTTAAATAGGACCATAGGATTACAGGCCTTTACTGGTTAGATCAAAGCTTTTCTATGTACATGAATTTATCACCTGCATAGACAAGAGCAAATAAGACACAGCTTAGGGAATTTTTTATCCTTCAAATAAGTAAGAAAAGGACTGGCAAATTTCTTCTTAAGGCTTTTTTTGAAATAAACCAGAATCATTTGGAAAATGCAACAGCATACCACTGGTATAAGCATAGGCACATGTCCCAACAAGGAAGAGGAGCAGGAGATTCTCTTTCCGCTTGAGAATCAGTAAAAATGCACTGTGACAAACAAGTGAGTGAAAGAAGTTACTTCAACCACTTACTTTAAAATTTTTGCATTTTTTTTCCAGAGGCTGCAAACTCGAGAGTCCAATCTTTCTAAAACATATGGGAGAATGAGATTTCTCAAAGAAACACGAAAGCTTTTCTTGCGGCATTTAGTGAGCCCAATCATGTTTATTGGTACATTCAGCAAACAGGTTTCAAGTCAATGTCTGCCACTTACGAGAAGGCACCACAGCTAAAACATTTGTATTTGCTTCTGGGAAGTTTTGCCCTAAAAGCATTTTTTTCCTGGGGAATGCAGGCAGTAGGACTATTGAAAGGATTGTCCAGCACCCACGGAAGGGCAGTTGGAGATCACTGTGCAAAACTAACCTTGCGTAAGGGCCAGACAGGCTGAACAAATAAGCAAATCTTCCTTAGGCACAAAGTGCTCTCTGGTACAGTCATGATGCAAACAACATCCAGCCTTTTATACAACCAGCTCACGGAGCCCATGAAGACCTGTCTACAGAATTTCACGAGTTTGAGTGCATTCTGTCTGAAATCTAAGGTGAAGGTATAAAATAAGATACTGTACATTATTTCAGTTTTCAGTAGCAAACACTGCAGTTCAAACAAAAACCAAAACAAACCAGCACATTCCTCTAGAGGGGTATTTTAAACATTCTACTGTGGAATTTTATTCAAGATCTAAGGCAGGCAATTCAACAGCAAGTGTTTCAATAAAGATTTCCTCACCAACTGTAACTATAATTCAGAGTCTATTACAGGAATCAATTTATATTTACTGGATGAGAAATCAGACTTACTAGAGATCAAAACCACATCAGTTTTAAAGACACTTTTCAGCTGAAATTGTTTGGGAAGCTGCAGACGGACACAAGGCTGTGCATCCACGCAAACCCTCTCCAGCAACACTGTCACAGTGCAGCAGATCATCCATGTCACATCCAAGAACCCACAGTCATGATGAGTCAGAATGCAGGAGCAAAGGAGGCCAAGCACACTGCCACATACATTCCTAACAACTCCCAGACAGAAAAGCCTCGCCGTGTGCTTTCTTCAGCACTCCTGCTTGGAATGAAACAATCATCCTATTTAGACTTTATAAAGACTTTACTATCAGTTATCCGATTGACTTCCTTGATGGGTCCTAAAAACTTACAGGTTTTTTTGTTTATAACTACATGTGGCATGATAAAATCCATCGTTTGAAGCAGCACATGAATTCAACCCAAAACCCTTCAGTATCTCAGACTCAGTAACGGAAGCAAACTTTCCCCTGCTAAGAACAACATATTTGTTACACATAAAAACTGCTTTTCTAATTTTATTAATATTTACAAAATAATGTAAATTCATAACATTTGTCTACTTGCACATAACAATAATACAAAATCCCTCAGTTTCAGTATTGATGTTTTATAAAAGTTTTATTTTGAAATTACTGAAAAGCACACCTTATCCAATACTTTTTCCATTCTATGAGATATACACATCATATTACAAAATACAAGTATTATCTTTTCTTTGTGTTTCAAGATACAAGGGATCAGAAAAACATTCATCTTTTTCAAATCCAGGGTAGAAGTCTTGTAAATGAGCATTTTACTGCAACTACCAAGTATGGTTGCTCTCAAATTAAGTGCTCTCTACAGTGATTAAAAAAATATTTAAAAACAATTTATACAGATTATTAGCATTAGGAGATGGAAAACATAGTAATGATACAAATTCAGGCGGTTCTTTGTTGCTCCTTGGAGATGTTCAGGTTAAGACTCGAACAGAACTAGTAAATAATTGTATTGCACTTAATGACTGCTGCCATTCTGGGAAAATCATCACTTTCCAGTGTCTATAAAATACAAATTTTTCTAACACATTATTTGCTGTTTTTCAGTCAAGATTCACAGACTCTCCCTTAACAAACAAATTGAAAGCAGTTCGTGGTACACTGCTAACAACATGATGCACTAATTAGTTTGGGGTTGGGGCTTTTTTATGTTTGCTTGTTTAATCTTGTATACATGATAATATTATACAGCAATCCTCATAGAAAAGAGGACAAAAATGCAGTTTCTGTCATGGACAAAAACTTTATAAAAACATAATAGAAATAAAATACAAAATAAATATAGTACATGTCAGATTAGTTACTGGTAGCATTTGAGGTTTCTGGAGACTGAAGAAATTCATAGGGATCATGAACCATGTCTTGCTGTTCTCCAACACTCAGATGAGAGGGGCTTCCTGTTGAACATGGGAAAAAAAATCAAAACCTTTAAAAGTACAGAAAAAAAATTGAGATATTTATACATATAAACAGCATGGTTATTTCACATGTTCTTTTTGGACTTTTAAAGCAAGACAGACATTTAAATGATATTTAAACAGGAGATTATGAAAAAAAGATCACAAGATTCATAGTAATTTAGATAATTTATGGAAAAGTAATCATTATGCTATCACTCCGAGTTGAAAAATTATACACGATGCAACAGAGTATCATCCATCCAACATCTTCTACTTTCTCAGAAATGGCAGCAAGCTGTTAAGCAGTATGTTATACTATCATCCTGTCTTATCACTGAATTTTACAGTTGACAAGGAAATGCTATTGTAGAATCCCAACCATTACTTGCTGCATACAACTATGCTGAAGTAAAATAATCATTATATATTCCTTAGTGTAACTAAGGGCATCAATTGCTAGTGCTTATAGGGAATTGCCAATGAGTATCAATTTACTTGACAGTTACTTCAATCACACCTAATCGAAAAGTAGTGGTCTTAGTTTTGGAGGTCAAAAGTATGTGGTGTTAATTATCTTTGCCACACATATTTAAAAATTAAAATATGATCAGTCAGCACACTTCTATCAGAGAGTTTCCCACAAAGATTTATGTAAATTACAATGTAAGTTTAAACCAATTTCATATAGAGCACAAGTACTGCAACTTCTGTGACACAGCTAACTTTACCAAGATGATGTTGGTCTCTTTCGGAGGTATTGGAGAGGGAACTCAAATTGGATGATGGCCGGGATCCCACTCGGTCAGCCTGAGCTTCATGAAGGTCCTGAAGCAGCTTAGTTGTTTCATCCAGATGTAGATGGTTATCATCATGATCAAGCTCCTTCTTCACTTTTCCTAAGAGCCACCAACCAAAACCCATAATTAGCACATGTACATTGACCCATGAATTACCAAGTCACTATAAAGAAGTTCTAAAATTAATTAACACAAGCATTGTCTATTACACAAATTTCCTCAATCTTGCATTTTCCCTCGCACTTCTAAAAAGCAACAGCTGCAGATCTGTGCAGCATTGGAAGATGAAGGAAAGTGCCATGCAAAAATGGCTGAAACTGAACTGACTCCCAGTATTTTTAAACAGCTGTAAGAGCTTAATTTGTCTTCCTTATCTGTTAAACACCAGACATGGATAGACTGGCCTGAGTTGGAAGGGACTTTAAAAGCTGTCTTGTTCCAACCCCCTGCCATGGGCAGGGACACCTTCCACTAGACCAGGTTGCTCAAAGCCTCATCCAACCTGGCTTTGAATGCTTCCAGGGATGGGGAACCCACAGCTTCTCTGGGCAACCTGTGCCAGTGTCGCGCCATGCTCACAGTAAATAACACATTTAGTTTGTGGCAAAAGAGAGTCAGCAAAAAGATCACTTAAATATCTAACTCAAAATACAGTTAGAACATGAAATCTATGGAGGCAAAGAAATTCCCATCACAGAAGGTTCTAAGAACAGTATCTTCTCCAGCTACACTGATTTTGTAGTAAGCCAAATAAAACTGTGAAACTGGAAAGAACTGGACGTATGTGCCAATATATGCTATTCTTTCATTGAAGACCTAAAAAAAATTCCCTCGACTTTAAACAGGAAGAGTAATTCCTTCCCTTCTCTTTCTTAAGTGTTAATTTTGCAAGAATTATGATAAGAATTAATGCTATAAACTCTCTCTGGAAGCCAACTGATCTAGAAGTATGATTATTTACAGAAAGGCCAAAGAAGAAAATATAAGCAGCTTTCAGTGGTGCATGAAATTTATGCATGTAAGACTGATATATCTAAACATTATCTATAAAGTGGATATTTATTCATTTTTTACTGAACTGCAATAAAATTAGAGCGAGACAGTATAATCAGAGCCTACTTTTCAATTGCTTTTCAAACTGTACCTATGTGAGAAATTTGTAGAAATCTTTTTTCCCTTTAAGTCTTCGATTAGCGTGGCTGTGTTTTATAATGGATAGTTTGGCCTCTTTCACATTCTGAATTAAAAGTGCCTTAAAACATAAGCAGATTGTTTGCTTGGATAACATTTTTTAAGACATTTGACCAGCTCAGCTGCCTGCAGAAGTGGCAACAGTACTTCTTGTGGTATTTAAAGGATAACTATGAAAAGCATGCATTTGAAACAGCATCCAAATTCTTTTACACAACTGAAGATAAACACCAGAAGCTTCCAACACCAGAAGTTTCTTCTGATTTTTGTTTTGGGATATTCCGAGTGGCAATATGATCGAGTTTCACGTACTAACCCAATTCCCAAGTTATTTTAAAAGACATCATATGAAGCAACATCACTTCTGAGTGAAAGTTTCACACTGATTCTTAAAATTTATATTACTATGAACATATGAAATACAAGCAAAGCTATCAAAATAGTGATGTACAAATTCTTCGTTTTCTTCAGTTGTACAGGAAAAGTTAGCTTGGATACATGGATGTCTCAAAGGAAAAACAGAGCAAGGTTTCATTTATCAGCCCTAGACTTTCACTTGTGTCAAATGTAGACTTATTACTACTTTTCAAACACTTTTTTTAGTCTTAGCAAATCCAGCTGTCGTTTTTTCTAAATGGTACAACTAAACCATAACTGATGTCATGTATATTTAGTTACTTACCTAACGAACTTAACATAGAAATATCGAGAGATACATCTGAATACGGCTTCATGGAGAGAAAGTCCAAGTCAGAAGTGTTACCGTCTCCAGCAGATTCTCCAACCTATTAAAATACAAGGCACAGAAGGACTAGCAAAAGTGACAAGCTGTCATATAACTTTCCAATCTTTAAGGCACAAATCCATTCTCTCAGAAGTGTGTACACCACCTGAGACTGGAGCATCCATAACCATCTTGGCTAACTTGAAATTCACAGACAGCTCAGAAAGGTTCCCGGACAGACCAGTCACACGAATGGTCAGGGATGTGCACAGTAGTCCAAGCCTTTTATCTCATGATCCAGGACTGCTAAAACTCAATTACACATTCAAGTCATCCATGTCTCATGGTAGAACCCTGGAAGCTGGCTGTATTACCAGTGTCCTTCATCTTCTCCATATGTGAACACTGGATTTACTGAAATTTTTAGTACAGTGGGCCTCCCTCTTCACAGTATCAGATGGGCCTCTCTAGTATTTTTTCTATCCATCTGAATAATGAAATACAGCCTGCACTGCACAATTCCCTTTCTTTCCACACCCGTTGCAATATTGCTAATGTAATGGCACAAAGGAAGAAATCAGAGTCACTAAGATTCAAACCAGAGAAATCTCTGAGGGTGCCTGTTCCAGCAGGAGAAATGAGACACTCAGGTAAACACACAACCAGGTATTATCCTTTAGAAATACGAAAATGAAACCTAGCACTTTCATGAAATAACTTAACCAGTTACCTTCTAGAGAAGTCCACACCTTTCCACAAAACTAAGTAATATTTATAAAGTTATGAATTTTTTTAGTTGTTATAATGTGATCCATACAATTTTTATGTGATTTGCCATGGAACACAGTGCATATCTACTGTTGGAACAAATAATTTGCAAGATCAAACCTGTACTACTTGAAGAAATATTTGACTAGTAGCTGTAAAAGCATAAGGTATGCATTAGTTACCCGTACTTTCTAATAGACATTTTCAATGGATGTGGTAAAACAGATTAATATTAATGGAGTTTTTTCCAATTTTACAGCAGGCTGAAATTCAAATATCAATCAGCAGATCAAGTATCTTTTTTGGATTCCTGTGTGACCTTTCTGCCTCTGAGACTTAGTTACACATGCTGAAATAAGCTGGAGGATACAGAACAATAAAGCCACAAACAAAACCAGACTGAATATCAGAGAATTCATTTTCAGTACTGAAACCTTATTCTAGATACTGTAATTTTAGTATTCTACCTCAGAGCTTGCACTGAAACAAAATAATGTCTCAATACTATTTTTTTGTTTGTTCTATGGTTTTTTCCCTGTTGCTTCCCTCCCCTGCCCCCTAACCATTTTACCATAATCTGTTTGGAAGAATCCAGACAGGTATTACGCAATTTGTGTTCTTCTTTTATAAGAACTGGCAGAACCTAAAGAACAAAGAAATACTTCAGATCTTAGCATTTCATATCTTTTATTTACTAAGAATGTTCCCTGAGAATGTTTGTGTATTTTACTCGTTTTCCACAAAGAGGTCCTGGGCCAGCACAGAACACTGTCACATTTTGTGATGTTTGAGTAGAACCTTCACAAAAAAAAATGAAGACCAGCTCTTCTCCAGGGCAACCTCATACAGTCATGCCAACAATTTGTAACTAACCAGGACAGCCTCTCTAGGAATAACCTAAAGCCTCTTCTTTCTCATATACTCCACTAATCAATCTTTTCTGTATTACCATACAGAACAGAGGCATATTAAATAAAATGAAGAATTTGAATGTTGGAAGCTCAGAGAACATCACTTTCGCACTTTTTCCAGTTAAAAATCCCAAACTGAGTATCAGCATAACTTACTTTAACTTCATCCAGTGGTTTTACTGGGATGTTTCGCCTCTGGAAAGAAAGAATACCAATAATTGTTTATATTCAACACATGGGACAGACATCTTTCTTGTACCATTTCAAGTATATTCAAACTTCACACACAAAAGGAGGCTAGAGACAGCTAACTTTTTCACATTCTGTAATGCAATTACAATGTAACAGTTGCTTTTCTTAAATATTTTAGTATTATGCATTTTAACTAATCTTTGAGTCCCCTTATACTATTTATTCTGCTCACAAACTTTATATTCAAGTGCAGTATCTTTGTCAATACTTCAGTAACTACTAATCACAAATCATTCAAGGTTGTACTTTCAGAGATACTAATCCTTTCTCAAATGCAGCAGCACAAAATGCTCAGGCATAAAACACCATGACATATGATCAACTGAAACACACTTAATTGCGTAAAATCAGCATATATCCACATATGTCACAACTGAACAGCATTTTTAAGTGCAAATAGCCATTGAGAGGTCTTCAGAAATTCTCAGCTGAAATAACATTCATAGAAAAACATGGTAAAAGGCAAAGGCACATTTTATTTTAAAGCTAAGTTGACTGTGTTGCATACACACATTCCTCTATGTAGGAGAGTATTAAAAATATTGGGGTTTAATTTCTTGAACTAATCCTTTACATTTCTTCCTGTTATATGTGCAATCTTATTCCCGTAGGGAAAAAACACCCAGAAAATTCTAAAGGATTGTCAGTGTTCTTCATTCTATTGTCTCCTTATTTCCAAACACCATCCACTCTATTCCACTTCTAAGTCTGCAAAGATTTAGCATAATCTCATTTCCACCATGTCAGGAAGTCTAAATACTTTCTATCTTCCCAGCCTGCCTCCCATTTTTTATTCTTCAATCTTTCAGAATGTCGGCATTTTAAACAGCAGACAATTATTTCAAACTACGAGTGGTTTTCAAAGTGAAGACAACATGAAATTTATCTTCAGAAATTATGCAATTTCTTTTAAATTATTTTGTCTTGGGAATGCAAACAGTCCCACTAGAATCATACATATTTCTGAGAAAACTCTTTTCTCCAATCTTAGTATGAATCTCATCAGGAAAGTGCTTTTGCAAATAAGTTAAAAGCTTTTCCTGTATGACATGAATGTAGAAGTTAGAACTGGCAGGTAACAGACACCTGCTACAGTGATAATTAACCTGTTCTTTAATTTTACTTCCATGTTCCAAATAATTAATCCTTCCACAAGAAATGTATTTTGCTTTTCAATTAAGAAAAAACCCCAAACCTTAACAAAAGCATTGCAATGTAACTCAGAAGTAGGTATGTAAGTCATGACATAGAGTGACGAGGCTGCCCAAAAACCATCTAGTTGGTTGGTCCCACTATGTTATGTCCCCTGCCTCCTCCTTTCTGCAGTCACATAGTGAAACCACACTGGAAAACTGACCAAGCCAGTGAAAAGGATTCCTCCTCTGTTGATTAATTCAGTCTCTAATTTGGTTCATGGTTGCTTGAACAGCTAAGCTTGCACTGCTTAAACTGACAGTGGAAAACAAATCATCTCACACAACATTAAAAAGCCAGTAGGTTCATTCTTATTCTGATGAATTTGAGACATTTCAGTGCACCCAGGACACACCTGCTTTAGCTGATAAATAGTTTTGGAATGGTCGCCACTAGTGATCTGGTCAAGAAGATCATCAACTATTTTCTTGCTGTAACTTCCAGCATCCTTCACAAATTCTTGTAAGCTAGCAGGAATGGAGATAAGCATTACAGAAAACATTTACTTTCATAAAATCTACTTCTACTTAAAATATGGTTTTCCCCAAATACACTGCATTACACCTACATTTTCTTCGGTCTAACTCTTTTATGCTTCTTCAGAAAAGCAAGTAAGGCCTTCAAGACACAGAGTTTTTTCCTTTATTTTAATAATAAAGTACACCTGCAACTTGTTTTTCACAAGTACTAGAAAATTTTGACTTGAACTATCATTGATGGCAGGTTAGTGGGTTAAAACACAAAACACAAGAGATAAAAAGCTTGCGATTATTTCCTTCCCTCCATAAACAACAATTTAATGATAAGTGGCATTTTTCTTTTCAAGTAGCTTTAACTCTTTCAAAACCCCTTGAAAAACATCATTGTTTTAAAGCCACTGAAATATGTTACTTGCCTTTTTAAATTTATTTTCTGCTGGGTTTAAAGCAAAACACTAAATCTGTGGCAACCTATATATACTGTGGTTGAAGACCCTAATAACAAGATCCATTACAACCTTGCAATAAAATAGGATAGCTTAAAAGGACAAATGGAAAAACCCCCCAAAACCCAAAAGCAAACAAACAATATATGAAAAAAAACTCCAAGAAGGATGAAAACTAGCTTCAAATTTTATAGTGATTTATTTTAAAAATAAGTTTGAGAAAAAAATTCAGGATTTGGAGGGTCTTAGTTGAGAATAAGTTTAAATTGCTTTGCAAAGAATTGCTATGAGAAGTTAAGACTTCCTAGTAAGGAGGCACTTACCTTAAGGCACACTGGATCCCAGTTTCATCACCATATGCTGAGTATAGGAGCTCCATCTCATCTGGTTTCAAATCATGAAATATAGAGTTGTTTTGCAAGGAAGGTGCCGTATTGGCACTGGTAAGAAAGGTTACTACACAAGTAAAAGAAAGACACAACAAATGATTAGCACAAGAGTAAAAGATCACTTGGGGAAAAAAAAAAGACTGTGTTTTCTGAAACAGATAGAGAAAGTGCCATGTATTTTTTTCTCCAACTGAAAGCAAGAGCAGTATCTCAAGGACACTTCCAGACTCTAGAATCAGCACAACTATTTTAACCATATAAACAAACATACTACTGGAAAATCAAGAACTATGTTATTCACCCCACTCTGAGAAGAAAAAGATTCATGGCCACACCCCCTTTTGTATTTCTACATTTTGTGTGCATCTACTTTACCGCTGGTTGCCAGTCAGTTTCTGGAGAGCAGATTAGAAACTATTAAAACTGGTAAAAAAATTTCACAGTCTGCACAATCCTTGTCATATGATGGAAAAATGCAAATGGCTGGAAGTTGTCTCTCAACTGTAACTGCAATTACTCTGGAAAAATTATTTCCCCTACAGGAAATGGACTACCATTATTGGAAATCTTCTAGTGTGGCTACAGCACTAAGTTAAAATATTAATCCATAAATTAGGTTATGTTTAATAAGCAAAAAAATCAATTTAAGAAAAACTGCATTCTGCTGTTAATGGAATTATTATATATTAAAAAAATAACCAAGCAAACTTTCATATTGAGACAGGTATAAACCGAAATTATGTTACATCAAGTAATTGCTCAAACATTTAATAAACACAAAGTTAAAACATGGTCTTTGGTATTTACCTTTATTTCTTCGTTCATCTTTGAAGCCCAGTGTAGTGAAGCCAGGTAATAATTTGCTTGACAGTGAACTCAGATCCACTGGGTGAGTTTCTTCCTCTAATAATTTGATTTAAAAGAAGGCTTAAAAAAGCATTTCATGTTTACAATTTATGATGAATAATTAGAATTTGCTATTTTAGAGCTGTAATTAACATGAAGACTAAATGTCTTTTCATCTATACATTAAGGGTAGGTACTGTTAATTCAGGTTCTCCATTTAAATTTCAAACACAAGCTATAGATATGCTTCCATGTCTTATTCACAAGATCTATGGCTTACTTAAGTTACTTCACTTTTAAAGTATACAGCAGCATCTGTAATAATTATAGTAGCTGATTCACAAACTTTCGAGATCCAGATATTACTGAAGTGATAAAAGCAGTCTCTTATGTTGACTAAGTGGCTGTTTGTTTATAGAAATCCATTATCATCATTCTTTAAATTTTCAGTGGCATAATTTCAGAGGCATTAAATACCTTTTTTTTTTTCAGAAATAGGTAATAGGCTTGATAGCAGTCAAAATGCTCAATTTCATTCCAGAAAAATTTACTATCGAATGAAAGGAATTTAGCAGGCTTGTGTCTCTCAATGTGATTAGTCAAAAGCATTGATATATTCATCAGTGAAACAACAGGAAAGCTGTGAACAAATTCTGATCTCAAAAGGTGCAGAGAAGGAAGTACTAAATCAACATGACACACAGCACCAAAAAACTATGGCATTTCATTCATCACAAATTTCAGTACTTCTGCATCTTGAGCTTGAAATTAAAACAAAGGAAAAGCATAAAACAATATAAATAATATATAATAACAGAATGAGAAAAACTGAAAGAAAAGATCACGGAACTAAAGAAAAAATATTGAGCAAAACCTCATAAACTTAAAACTGAAATTTAACTAATGATTTAAATTAGGAAATAAAGAGGTAAAAGATTATTCTGAATTTGCATCTGTGCATAGCACATTCACATAGGATTACAGCAATTTCATGCACCTTTTGTCTATTAGGTATTGAAACTACAGTGTACTTGTCTTCCAAGCTTTTTATAAAGTTGTAGCAATGTATAAGTGCTTATAAAGAGGTATTATTTTATCTTCTCCCTGTTAGCATCAGTAAACAAAGTATCTGAAGAGTGAAAATATGGAAGGCAAACAGAAACACCTTTGGGGTGTTTGGGGAAATGGTTTGGGAAATAATTAATGAAAATAATAAACTTTTTTAAAAATTAAGAACTATTTTAAAACTCATCTCTACTACACAGTGTCTGTATCTACAGTTAAGACTTCAAAATCTCTTAGAACATTCAAGACTAGAAATGTTTGCTCGAAAGAGTATGGCTTTTACCTTCTGCTTCTGGATCAGATGAATTCACTACACTAAATAATAAAGTTCCATCTCCATTTTTTTTCAGATAACCAATCTGTGAATAGAACCATAAAGATAGAGGAGCAATCATTCAAAACTGTTCACACTCAAAGAAGGAGTTGCCCATTTACACAGAAAACTATAAAAAACATTTTTAGCTGTATTGAGATACTGCACTTTGGTATTCCCCTTTTCATACAGAGAATCTTGGGTCACAACTATTTAACACCACTTAGCAAGTGCTTCAGAACAGAAGATTAAGGAGCAGAAGTTCATATATCATATGACAGACAACACCTTATTCATCTTTCTAAATCAGATCTAAAGTTTTCAACCAAGACAAACCCAATTCCACTACCACTAGCACAGAGCCAGCCTTCCTGACTGCAAAGTCTAGAACACACATCCCTTTCAGAAGCAGAACTGTAACTCCTATCCACAAACAAAGTCACGGCTTATTTGAAAATTTAGATTGAACTGTTTGTTTACATGTCTCACCCACAACTTTCTCTAATTAGAAGTACTTTTATGAACACACTACCAAATTCTTCAAGAGGAAGAAATGTTTTGACAGACCTATTGAAGCACACAAGCACAATGCTAAAGACAGATGTGAAAGACAACAAGAGCCCACCAGGGTCTGTAAAGGTAGAGCCAGATCCAACACAACAAGCAAAGCTAATGTCAGAAACTGATTACACATGAATTGAGAAAAAAAAAGACTCTAACCTCTCAATATAAAGTGATAAATGAAAACTGTTCTCTCCCTACAAAAATATTACTAAATACTTCCAAGGAAATCAACAATAAATCTTCTCTATTTTGTTTTTTATTCCACTCCATCTGAAAAAGTTTAAAGCTCTCCCCATACAGGAGGCCAAAGCTAATATTGGTTTACAATAAAAACAGAGGTGAGAGATGCTGGAAAGAGAATGAACAAGAACACTACCTTCAAGTGATGGCAAAAGTTAGCAATGGCTGAATTCCAAAACCATGCCAGTCAGTGTTACCTAGACTCTGTGGGACATGCAGTGGGGCTGTCTAGCTGATTTAACAGCCTAGGCAATTAAGAGCTGCACACCTTCAGAAACTTCCTTGAACACTGCAAAACTGACTGCATCAGCATGAAGGACTGGTATTGTTTGAGGAGATTTTAAAAGGCACTCTTACTTTGGAGGTTTCAAATAGCCTTCAATCCTATCAAGTCTTCTAATTACCCAAAGAAACAGAGATTCACTGAACCTAAACCTTCACCCACTATTCTTGGCAGCTTTACTTCCTAATCCAGTTGAGCCTAAGTTGACTGCATAAAAAGGGCCACTGCCCAAGAAATGGATATTTAAGTTTGAAGACACAACACCACTTTTGCTTCAAAGCAAAGTTCCTTCTGCAATAGTTTTTAAATAGGTGGAAAATGCAGGATGTGGCAACATCCTGATTCTTTTCTTGACTGCAGTGGCCACTAGAGTGACAGATGAGAAATGGGAGCAAAGGTGGGAGTAAGTCTCCACAAAATTCAAGGGAAAGAGAGTAAAGGTATCTCAGTGCAGATCTGTAGTGAATCCCTGGAGCATTCACTCCAATCCTAGCATAAGGAAATGATGGAATCCACCACCATCATCACAGAGCTAAAAAACCCACAGCCCAAAAATAGAACCTTCAGAGAAAACTGCACCAACTGCATCACCGAGCTTGTCCTTCTAAACCTTGGAAGAGCACAAAACCCAAACACATGGACCAGTATCAGAATCACATTCAGGACTGTCAAACCTGCTATCTAAACCTTATCAATAAAAGATCTCTGTATTTGGTACTCATGCTACAGCTGACAGCTACTACTTGTAAGTACAAAACTACAAGACCTTACAGACCCTCCTCATTAAAAACAGTAATTTAACACTTAAAAATATGTTAATTCCTGGGGGTGGGGGAGCCCTTCAAAATATGCCATAGTTTGCTTTATCTGAGGTTGCAGCAATACGAGAAGTGTGATGTTATTTTAATCACTTTCAAGGGCGGCAACTCAAAATTGAGGAACGTTTCACTGTTTCCTGCAAGTGAATTTCCAAAGATGTTCAACACACAATAGAACTTGAGATCCACTTAGGACCCCCCTACAATGGCTTTCAGTGGGAACTAAATGATAGACAACAGCGGCACTGGTATTCTGCACAGAACACACATCCCAGATGTTCCAGTCTCAGAAACCCCAACAGTAAAGCCTGTTTCCTAATGTGAAACAAAGTATTCAACAGTCAGGCACAAATCGGAACTGCAAACTGCCGTGTGCAGTAGACCTTGCTGTTGGGTAGATAGCGATTGATCCTATCCCGAGCTTCATCTGCTGCATGTTCCACTAGTGCCAAGACATGTTCTTCAGCAGTGCTGTCTGTCAGGCTGCACGCATTCCCCTCAGGTTCAAAAATGCAGCTAAAAAAGAGAAGAGGAGGAGCTGTAGGAATTAAAAGCTAAAACAAAACAAAGGGCTGAATTTTGGCTTTGCTCAATTGAACAATCAGTCCCACTCTTCTCCC
Organism: Corvus kubaryi; assembly: GCF_017639235.1. Lineage (NCBI taxonomy): Eukaryota > Metazoa > Chordata > Aves > Passeriformes > Corvidae > Corvus > Corvus kubaryi. Next base: position 1,737,098 of record NW_024581137.1, on the reverse strand, counting down.
AGTGTCAGTCTACTTCAGCATTTGAGTGGAATTATAATCATATTATGAAGTTTTGCAGCAGAAGCTCTGAACTACCAAACGAATTAACTTCAAAAATTTAATTGTTTCTGTACCTTGATGAAAATGAAGTATTAAATGAAGTACAAAACAGAGATTGGGAGTAAAACTGCATTGATACAGGGTGAATGCTGTATGCATGCTTAGTCTCCCACATGCATGAATACGCTATTTTCAAAAATTCCAAATAGGAAGATGCAGAACAGAAATTACATAAAGAAGGATAGAAACTAGCTAATCAGAGAAAAAACCCAACAGGCTGCATTTATGATGATTATGTCATACAGCTGCTTGCAGAAGTACGACATAACTCCCAGTCTAACAGGGAGTCCTTTAATTCCTATGTTTGTTAGCATCGGCAATTAGCATTCCTAATCTGTATCAATCACATCACTGCTTGTAATTGAAATTACAGAATTTAGAATTTATCTTTCAGTAGATCCCTTTTCATTAAAGCTCCAAAACAATAAAATTGTAGCAAATAAGCATGCCCAAGGATGGAACAGGACACAGCTATCACATAAAATCAGAAAAAGGTAGTATCATAAAGAAAAGTGTGAAGGTATCATAGAATATGGCAGTCTTCATTATATTTTATATATAAAATAAATGTTGTACATCAAAATATTTCAGGGCATTATATGGACATTAGACACTAGGGCCAAACACCTTAGGTACTGGGTAGAGCATCTCCTCACACCAAATCCATTTCTCTCTCCTGGGTTATCTTCTTCCATTTGCTTAGCTAAGAATTTCTCTCTGTATAGAGATTCAGATCCGATACACAAGTAAGTTTTGCTATTAAAGACAACAAAAAGATCACAGGATCATACTATTACGAGACAAATGTGTTACACGATTTTGTTTCATTGAAACTTTACGGAAGGCTGTACACAGCAGGAAACTCCTCAACAATTGTCACTTTCTATCACACTCTACAGAATATTTAAAGGACAAGAATTCTGAGAGAACGTTCAGAAGATTGCAACACCCTAAACAAAATTTGCAAAAACTACTTAAACATTAGGATGTTCAATGATCAAGTCACTTTTTAAACTGTATAGAGGTCTAAGCTGCTTTAACACTTTGCAAACCTTGACTTCAACTCCTTCTCTGTTTTTAACCATGAAATATGAAGGCAAAAATAGCTGTTATTAGGTTTGATTTTCCTCCTCCAATGGTCTTACTGTTCATCAAAAAATACAATATCAATCCCACAGATGCAAAAATGTAAGTGTTTAAAAGTTCAAGTTAATTGAAAAAAACAAATTAATTCCAACTACTAAAGTTACATAAACATTGAAAAGAACAGAAAAGTAAATTTATACTACAACTGATTTCAGAGAAACTGGTACCAGGATAAAATTAAAGGTTATAATTTTTAACTACCTGAACTGTATGTTAAGGTAGATGTTAAAGACAGAGCCACACTGTATGGTTTGGCAGTCTCAATTTCTTGCTCTGTGACAAAGTAAAATGTTACTCCTGTAGTTGAGTTTATGCAAGAATTAATGCTGGACACCACACAAACCAAATCATCACGTCTTCTAAGAAAATACAAACAATCAAAAACCAAAGCACCAACCCCTCAACTCTTGTTTACAAAAAGGTGCTTTCAGCTGATTTCTACACACAACCCATTAAACAAGGGACAAGTTACACTTTTTAAATTCTCTATGGTTCAGCAACAGATTTGTTCTGTATGTTATCAGTAGAAGAGTTTCTACCACAGAAAATTACAGTTTAAAATTATTTTTGAAGATACATGGTTGCAGTCTTCTGTTTCCAAAAAAAACCTCCATTAGAATACTACCTCTTCCATCAGCATTAAAGATTACAAAAATGCTGAAAGTGTAATAAATAAAAAGTGGCTGATGAGAACTCTAAGGTTTACTTTTAAAAAACATGGTATATTTCACTTTTTTTACTCTGGAGATTTAAAAAGAAACCTGCAGAACATATCTACACGATCAGATTATTTAAGACATGACCAGTGATGCTCTGTTGCAGTATTTTTTCCATGAAGTTCCAGCAGATAGAATGCCCTACAATTTAAACTCGCAGTCTATCTTTGGATGTCTATGCAAGAATACTGAACAACGTAAGTTGCTTGTATATCATGATTTCTGCTAAAATCTCATAAAATAAATTGATTAAATTGCGATTTTTAAAACTATTTTACTAACATTCAATTTTAGCTATAAAAATATGAATTTATGACATGGGGTGCCTGTTAGCTGGAGGATTACTATTGCACTAGCAATGTATTTTACAACGAAGCTTAATAAGATTTCACTGGGGAGATGTTATCATCTGCTCCAGAAATAATCTCCTGTACCTTCATAACCTGCCAGATAAGGTTAAAGTTAAATAAAATCACTCACTGATCTGGGGCCACTTTGCCATCCTGGAAAGAATCTCTTACATTTTGATGTGACTACTTCAGGAAAGGGAAAAAAGGGACAAAATGCAAAAGGTATTTGTGGCTATATCCAAAATAAAGTAACATTTTAACCACCATGAGAAGAAACCACTCATTATTTAATATAAAGAAGAATAAAAATATCTCTATAGATATTAATTTTAAGTGTTTAAAAGAATATGCAGTCATCTTTTGAATTGTTTGCTTCAAGTTGGGAATCACTGGGTTATTAAACAAGTTCTATAAATAAACAAATAAAATACAATAAAATTGCCCATTTATCCTATGGACCTCAAAGAAAAATGCTGGGTTTTTTTTTCTCTGTTCTTTGCTGCTGTGCAATACCACAAAAGCTGCAACAAGCCAGTAAGCACGCCCATTAAAACCTTTACCTAATAACTTCTTTATTTTGCTTTTTGGATTTCTTGGTAGTCTCTGCTTGTACAGGAACAACTTCAGGAACAGGTTCTTCAACTGCTGTATCTTCATCACCCAAAAGAGCTGCCTGCTGAGAAAAATCCATGTCCTGCATAAACGACATGCTGCGCTTCAAAGCTAACAGCCGTTCCTAGAATCAGAAAGGACAGAGCGGCAGGGACTTAACCTTTCCCTCATAGCCAAGATGCTATGATAATGGGATGGGATGGGAATGGCCATGGCCTTATTTTGTTCTTAATGTCTCGTTCCCAATGGCGATGCAACATGATTTGGTCATGGTAGCATGGCATCAGAATTTCTGCAGCCCAACTATCAAGAGAGAAACAAACAAACAAACAAACAAACTGCATATGCAAAAACAACTGTCTATTTTACACAAAACTTACCATCACTGTAACACATGCACACACGCACACACGTGCACACACACAGAGCAGCTCACAAAAAAGCCTTCATTTGACAAGCCAACAACTGTATTTGAGTTAAAAGTATTTGCAACACCTCTGAAAACTCCCCTACACCCAACACCTTGAAAACAGTAGTGCTTTCTTGTTTATGCAGAAATAAAACTTAAATGAGATCTTGCTTTCAAAGTTTCAGCCAGAATTAGGATTTTACAGTAGAGTTTGATATATGTGGATCTCAACAGCTTTCACTGAAAGAAGCTCCTACAGACATCAGTAGTGCAGGTAAGGTTGAGAAATAAGTAAAAATTGACTTATAACAAGAATGCCATCAAGCCCTTAAATATAGCAGCACTAACTGGCACTGCTGTAATTATCACAGATGGGTGAAATAACATTTATCATTGCTACTATGTTCCTTTTAAGTATGGTAGCATAAAAACCCCCAAAGTTTCTGCTTTTTGTTTTTAATAGGTCTCTTACTTTGCTCATCATCTTAAAGCCTGTGTGCAGTATCTTCTTGGCTAGCTTGTAGTAAACAGTATCTGGTCTGTTGTAAGTCATGGCATTATCACACATCAGTTTAAAATCTGCCTGTAAAATACAAAACAAAAGAACTGTAAACATTTCAAGTCCTTTGTTAAATGACTGGAAGATACCATTCCATCTTGGCAGCTCTGTGAAGAACACAGTAATATTCTAGCAGCAGGCTCATGAATGCAAGCCAAAAACAGAATTGCAAAGGTTTGAGTCTTTTTTACCTCTCCAAGATGCTCAGTTTCCTTTGGAACTGGCTTTTGGTTATAAAAAACACAGTCTTTCCTGAATGCCATATGTAACATTTTCTCCTTAACCAAATGGACCAAACAGAAGAAATGGAGAAATCACCAGAAGGACCAAGCCACCAAGGCAACTTTTTACAGCATTCAAGCCCTCTGCCTCCAATTAACGAGACCATCACAAAAACAAAAATTCAGAAGGTGACATGGAGGAGCAAACCATGGGCCAAGAAGCAGACAAAAAAGTGCATGTAAGCTACACTTCTAGTGATGGCCTTTCAAGTGCTGCAGGAAAAGCCCGACTTTGAAGTAGACCCTTTTCTCCTGCAGCAAAACGGGTGAGTTTTCTGCAGCAATTGCCCCTCTTCTAAATGCAGGAAAGAGTTCTTGCAGACTCTACTCTTAGACAGACCGTCTTGTGACTAGCCTCAGCAAGTCATATCAGAAAGGTAACCTTTTCAGCAGACCTTGTTTCAGAGGTTAAAAACCTACAAACTTCATTTCTGTACTACAAAGCTTATGGCTTTGTAGTTCTGTGTGATTAGGTACCCTCGTGTATCTAGATAGAGAGTCCAATTCCTTTTTCACTCTAACATGGGCAGACTTTCAGCAAGCTTTTATTACTGCTCAGACTACCAGCAGAAGCTAAGTCCTTCAGAAAAAAAGAATCTGTCAGTCTAAAAAATACTACAATTTTCATTTCTTTTTTAGGTTCTATCCCACCAGTTTCAATGCTGCAACCCTGCCTGTAACTAAACAGCCACAGAGCTCCCACTCAAACTTCCCTTTAAAGTTCTTAAATAGGACAATCCAGCAAGATAGAATTTAGAGATCTGAAGGCATTGCTAATGGCAATGCTATTACGAATCCTTTTTTACCATTTCCTATAAATCTCTATAGCATATTTAACAAAACAGAATAATCTTTGTCAAAGCATCTGTAAGAAAAGTAAACCTTTCTTTGCTCACCTTGCTGGACCTTTCAAAAGACGATATTAACCCTGAGAAACAAACCAATGCTCTCTGCCAAGGCTATTGTTACATCAGTATCCCTCTAGGAAAAGCAATTCTGAAGGCAGCTAATAGACCTTCATGAATCAATTAAGGAAAACTCTCCTTCAGGAGCTGGCAATACCATGAAAACATTTCTTACTGCACTGTTTGTAAAACCATGATGCACCTAATAAATTATTACAGCAATAATACACTAGATAACTAAGTTAAGTTGCAAATCACCTTGCCAAGTAAGTTTCTGCCTGAAAATAATTTCAAATGAAGTTATATGAAAAACAGGACAATTAAAGATAAAAAATACATAGTTGTTATTGACTCTTATACAAGGAGCTTCAGTATATCCACAGGTTTCTTGCAGACAGGTCCAAACTACATTTTAATCAACCTAACAAGGTCTAGATTAAAAGAAGAGAAAGGAAATGAGCTCAATGGCCTAAGTCTTTGTGGTAGTCTCACTCGTGGTAAAGTTTAGCAGCATAAATTCCACAGAACTTTAGAACATGGTCTGGGTTTCCACAGTAATTTATAGAAGACTGTAGTAGAATCTGACAGATTATTTGTAACACACTGAATATACAAAAGCATTCAGTTCAGTTCTGAAAAAAATGAGCATTAATTAATGTAAGAAAGGCTTTTACAGTTAAAAAGAATCTTCAGTTTCTTACTAGTTGTGAAATACCTAAATCTCTATTAATTCACCTTGAATTCAGTGACTGATTTGTATTCATTTGCTGCAATTTTTTCCTTCATCGTACCAAAATCCATAGGGTGTTTTATTATCATGGAATATCCAGGAGCAATGGCATCCGTGACTGGAAAAGCAAAAAACCCATGAGGATCTTTCCTAAAAATAAAAACAATAAATTTAGATTTACAGCAGCAAACAAAATGATCCTTGCTTTTGTAGCACATTAATGACAGAATAGTACTAGCTAAAACAGAAAAAACACAAAAAACATTCTCATAAAACAGATGCATGTTTGAAAAATTTTCTGATAAAAGAGAGCATTTTGATTTCACATATGTACACTTTTTGAAAGACATTAAAAATGTCTTTCAGTTCAATTCAGTGATCGAATGATCAATTCAAGTTAGTTCTTGTATTTCTTAATTAATTCTTGTATGTTTTCTATGTCTCTACTCTCCAACTTGGTCTTCCAGCTTAATTGTAAAAAAACCCTCAATTCTTCTTGTTCATAAGGTCCTCTAAAAATAAATACAATGTTTAATTTTTTTGAATTAGTTCCACATTCAGCTTATTGCTACGTAATAAAAAGGAATGGTTTTTTTTTAACATGAAGTATAGGTTTAAGAAAACAGTAAAATAAAAAGCCTCTCCAAATTAAGAGGACTATCAAGTAACCAGGTCTAAATTTGCTTTGTATCTGACAGTCGGCACTGAATAAAATAAAATTTCATTAAAACAATCTTTCAAAGAATTATAGTCATAACTGGCTTTTAAACCCTAAGCTAAGTCATTAGTATTTAAAAAATTTATAACGGCAATGTATCCTCTGCCCAAAACACTTATTTCCCTGCCTAACGCTAGAATTGCAAAGTTGGTAATAATTTTCCTCAACTTATCTTTAAAAATTACCAGGTCTCACATGGTTGCAAAGGTTAACAAATATATTACAGTCAGTCTCTAGACACTCTTTTCAAGCAGAAAACCAGGATAAGCAGTTGCCAAGTAACACATGTAAATATGCATCAGACACTGCCAACACAGCTGAAGACACAGTAACATTTACTACCTTTGAAGCTGGCGAAGGAAGTGTTCCAGTAATTGCTGGATCGGTGTGCTCTCATTTTCAGCTGCATTTTGAGATGAAAACACAGATAAGTGCAATGAAACAGAATATAGTTATATTTGTTTATTTAAAAATATAAATAGCAGAGAGAAATCTTACTCTAAGTACAGCTTGTACTGATCTGAAGCTGAATGTGACATGGATTTCAAAGCAAAAGCACATCAGATTTCTAAGCACAGTACCTATTTCTTCTTTTATTTTCTGAGCTTTTTTTTTCCATCACATTAAAACCTAGTACCTATTAAGTCAGGTGTAGTGCTAAGTTTAGTAGCTCTAAGAAGATGTGTTAATAAGATTAAAATAAGGTGTTATATATTTCTGCAGAAGAAGTGAAACTTGGTTGCTCAAATAATGCAGTTGGGACAGCCACATTTTTATAACATGTTTGTCATGCGATTTTAATGGTTTCTTTACCATAAACCCAGTGCAATCAGCTTCTCTGAACCTTTCAATCACACAGTGACAAACAGATGCAGATTTGCTGGCAAAAGAGGTAATGATTACAATTTCACTTCCTGTACAGATTACACAAGAAACACTACATGTTAATTACCTGTTACTTCAGAGAGACTGGCTTTAATGAAGTTTGAAACCTTAAAGAAGCATCAAGAATGGAAAATCCAACTCTCCATCATGATAGAGGAAAGCCATTTCCTTTCTTAACCATAATGCGTCAGGTAATTTCTATGCTTTCCAATAACATTTTACAAGCAGATGAAAAGAGAATAATGAAGGGAATAGTTTTTAGCTTGTCAGTTTTTAAGGCTCCTGACTACCCAGAGACATAAAACTCTGACCAGAAAATTTCAGTTACGTTGACAGCTGATGGCCACCATTCCTCAATTTAATGTGTGGTCACAATTATAAAATCCCTTGGAATTACTTGACCAGTCAAAGAGCAGTATTCAAAAGACAAGACTCACAATATTCCTAAAGACACAATTTTTTGCTACTAGCTTACATTTTCAGGTTTATGTGTAACTGAGATCATGATGTAATTGACAGTTCTCTAAAGTAAAGGTTTCCACTGAGTAAGGATGAGTTTTAATTATCAAGCAATGGTTACACGTAGAAAAAGCATGGCAAAATCTGAAAGGATTAAACATGTAGAAATTGCCACACACAACTGACAAATATTTTGTCTGGTGATAAGAATTAAAGAAGATTTGTAAATGAAAAACAGGGGTGGTGGGTGGTGTCTACAGTCTTTAGAGACATGCTATCACAACTTCCTTTTCATGAGAATAGAGATACTAGAACTCCACATACACTAGAAAACAAAAAAAAAAAAGACCGTAACAACACCTAAGAAGTCTCCACAAGAGTATTTTCCCTCGAACTAAGTGAAACTTAGTTTCAGAAATTCTGATCACTGTTGTGTAAATGCTGAGGAGAAGGAATCAGGGGAGCACTACGCACAATAATACTTTTATAATGAGGTTTATTCTGCCAAGGAACAGAAGCCAGAGACAGATGTCCTTAGCAGCATGAGTCGCCTGAAAACAAACCTACTAAAACATGGAAGCACCAAGGAATACTGACTTTTCAAGTAGCAGAAAGTTCTGAATGTTGGAAAAAGTAAAGTCCTTAAATTTCAGTAAATCTTCATGAAAATTTTACATTTTGGTACCTTTGACAAAAGCTTTGTTTTGTGTGCTTTTAAAAAGAACTAAAATTATTTAATCTTTCACACTGCTCACCTGGCTGAGTTCTGCATGCTCTGACAGGACGATCTGGAGGAGGTTCAACCTCTACCTTTTTCCCAGGATCAAAGTCATCAGTTTCTCCTTCAGTGTCACACTGTTCTTTCTCTCTTTTCCTCTTTTTCTCTTCCTAGTACAGCAGAGAGATGACATATTTTAGAGGGACGGACTTGGAATGTGCAATCCCACACACCACAAGGTAAGAAACAGTGATGTTTTTAATTTGGAATAGTTATTCAATATCTGAGTCATAATATGGTTTAAACAATACTGCATACATTTTCACTATCACTTTTTCAATCTTCTTGTCCAATTAAAACTAGACTGTTCATCTTTTGCTACTTTGTATTTAATATAGTATTGTTCTATCATTCCTGCACGTTTGTTGAAAAGACTGTTGAACTCTGAAGCTATTTATATGTAAAATTGCACAATAATAAGCTACACCAGAGAGCAAAGAAAGTTAATTTACTATTCAGTAAAGATCAATCTGTGTCTCTGCTCTCATCAATGTATTTTTGTTGTTTGTCACATTTAACAGAAATGAGTAAAGTATGTGACAACTCAGCCAACAAAAGAACCATAAGAAACAGTGGTGGCAATTAATGATCTCTTCCTGAGTTTCAAAGCAAAGGCACACCTAAGTCATTCCTGAAATCCTGCAATCATTATCCACGTTTGCACAGAAAAGCATACTTCCTGAACCTTCCCTAGACCACGGTTTTGTTACTTAGCTATCCATTAGCTTATTTTGAATGTATTAATAATAAAGGTCTGGGAAAAAAAATCCAAACACCACCCATCCCACAACTCAGTAAAGGCAACTGATACTGCAAGATCTCGTACGAAGGATAGCTGGTTTTGCTACATTTCAAGTCCCAGCCTGAAACATTTGCGCTAAGAAAATTGTGCACTCTTTGTGGTGTATTCAAGAGCTTCTGAAGGATCATATGAGATCTGTCACTTCCAAGTAATACAAGCCAAACAAAAAAAATCAACTGGAAGCGATTTTAGCTACAAACGTACACAAAGTAGCACCAAAAAAACTATCATACAGGAATAGTAAAACTACATGACAGGAAAGAATTTAAAAAGCAGAAATGCCAGAGAATCATTACTACATTAAAGAAATACTATTAAAATTAAATTGTACAAGTAACTGTGCTGTCAATGCCTTATTGCTGATTTTAATCAAACTCCTCAATGTTCAACACAGACAACTAAGGTGACCACACTACTTGCTACTAACAAAGCCACAAAGCCAAGCACACAGGTTATTCCAAGAGCCAACCAAAGCAACATACCACAGTACTCAACAGATCAGAAGCTGTTTTGAGTAAACGTACCAATTTCAATGTTCAGTAACTTGGCACACCTCAAGAAGATAAACACAGCCTAAATTTATTTGAAAAGTTGAAAATACCTCCCTAAAAGGGTAGCAAAACACATTTGTGACCTGGCTAAAATACAAAACATCCAACTGAAAAACGGAAGCATTCATTCAAGGCAAATAAATAAGAAAAATAAAAGGTTACAAGAAGGAAGCTTTTATTTTGTTCACAGAATCACCACAAGGGTTTCTCCTTTAAATGGCAAAAGTACACCAACTCACACACATGGGTTTTCTACATTACTGAAGTGCTATCTCCAGACAATAAGCTCCTTGCAATAGTGATTTAAACAAACAAACGAAGTTCTGCACCAGATTTTAGACGTGATAAGCAAGCACAAAGACTGGTGTGTCTGAATTTTAAAAATCACAGCTCACCTTTCTCTTTCTTCTTTCCTCATCATCTAGATGCTTTTCTTTTTCCTTCTCTGACTTTTTCTTCTTTTTTTTCTTCTTTTCTTTATGTCGTTCTCGCTCATGATCTGATCTATCATCATAGTAACTAGAATCATGCCCTGACCCAGAGAGTTCAGTCACTTCACTGCCTCCAACTTTAAGAACCAGCTTCAAGGGTTTTTCCAAAGGTTTATCCACATAATCTAAATATTAAAAAATAAATAAATAAAAATTAATAAATGCACAGGGAGCTAATAGCATGCAGCAATTACAGAATCAGACTCCATTAGGTCGGAAAAGATCTGTGAGATCGAGCCCAATCTATGACTGAACACTACCGTGTCAACTAAACCATGGCACTAAGTGGCACATCCAGTCGTTTTCTAAACACCTCTAGGGACAGTAACTCCATCACTTCCCTGGGCAGCCCATTCTAATACATAACTACTATCCCTTTTGTAAAGAAATTCTTCCCAATGTCCAACCTGAATTTCCCCAAGTGCAGCTTGAAGCCGTGTCCTCTCGTTCTGTCAGTGGTTGCCTGGGAGAGGAGACCGACCCCCACCTGGCTATACCCTCCTTTCAGGCAGCTGCAGAGTGATAAGGTCTTCCCTGAGCCTCCTTTTCTCCAGGCTAAACAACCCCAGCTCCAAAGCTTCTTCTAGAACTATTGTTTATAAGAATTCGCTGCAAGTCAAAAACACACACAACGCATTTGGAAAGAACAATAACTAAGACTAACAAATCCAATCTAACAAACAGTCCTTCAGCACGTCTTACGTTGTGATGTTTCACAAACCTGCAAGACGTAAGAAACCGACTCTTCGGCCTCCCCTGAAAACGTCGCAAGATCCTTGCAGAGCAAGGTGAAATTAAGCACCACTCAAACACTGCAGCGACCGGACCCCCTCTGGAGCAGCCGTGGGAAGCACGGAGACGCTCGGACTCACACCCCAGCCCCCGCCCCGCGTTCCTCGGGCCGCCCCCGCCGCCGGCAGGAGCAGGCATTCGGAGCAGGGGCTCTGCCCAGGCCCCCCAGCCCGCGCAGGGACGCCAGGCCCCGCCAACAGCCGCGCCGGGGAAGAGGTGGGGCGCGTCCCGGGTACAAAAAGGCCCTCCCGGCTCTTACCGCTGTAGGCGGTGGCGGAGGTCGAGCGCCATTCTGCCTTCTCGGCTTTGTGCTTTTTGTGCTTCTTCCCCATGGCGGAGCCGCAGCCGGCCCCGCCGGAAGCGCTAGGGCGGGCGGCCCCTCCCCCCCGCCGCGGAGGAAGATCCGGGTGAGGGGCCGGCCCTGCCTCGCCCAGCGCGCCCTTTACAAACAGCGGCAGTCGCAGTGGGTGCCCGCTGCCTTAGGCTCGCCCGCGCTCTTCCCGCCGCTCCGGCGCGTCGCTCCTGAGGCCGTGCCTGCCGTGAGGTCATTCCCTCTCCCCGGCGCTGAGGCGGGAGCAGCCCGCCCGCCCGTACGTGCGACTGCGCTCGCGGCGTATCCCGAGGCGGCTCGTCGCCCTCTCCCGAGGGAGGGAAGTCCCGATCCCGGTCCCGGTCGCGTACCCGGTCCTTGCGGTGGGCGGTGTGCACGTCGACGGGGCACCGGGAAAGGGCTGTCCGTGCCGTGAGCGTGTAGCAGTCGCTGGAAGTCTCTTCTCTTCGGTATCGCTTTTCCCCTAGGAGCGAGAAAGATGGATGACGCCGCTGGAGATTTGAAGCGAGCGCTCCCAAACGTGTGTGACAGCGTTCAGATCCATGTGGAAGTTCACCAGAAGTCGAGCAGGTCTCTGATCGGAGCGTTACTTGCTGTGACTTGTGCCTGTTTCCTCTCGGCCTCGTTCTGTGCGCCTGCAAGAGCCTGTGGCACCCAGCTCTGCCTTCTCTGTGCTCTCCCAGGGGTTTTCCACACCTGTGTCTCTTCCTAAGATTGAACAAATACACTTCTCGCAGTCTCACCTTGTGTGTCATGTCATCTAGTCTCATAATCAACCGCGTTCTGGGTTTGCCCCAGTTTATCCTTGTCTTTTTATGTCGGAGCTCACAACTGCACACAGTACTCCAGATGTGGTCTTACAAAGCCAGCAGCAAATGGAAACAGTTGCTTTCCCTAAAATGTGCAGTCTTTGTAGCACAGCCTAAAATAAGGTTGCCCTCATTTGTAGAAGGGGCACACTGCTGACTTATTGCCAACTCGTCCACCAGTACCCCTGGGCCCTTTTCTGCAAAACTGCATTTCATCCACTTGGACTCTGATCTGTTCTGTTATCTGGGCAGTGGATGGAGAGCTAAGATTTCATGTTTTCCTTCGTTGAACGTCAAAATTTTCCAGTCAAACCATATTGCCAACTTGCAGAGGTCCCTCTGAGCAGCAGCCCCTCCCTGTTCAGAATACTGACAGCTCTCCCTGCTTTGGTGTTATCCATAAACTTGATGCAGTTCCTTTCCATCCCATTGTCAAGGATGCAAAAACAGTGCTGGTCCCAATGCTAACAGCACCGCACTACCTTTCCCCACCCAAGTTACTGACAGCTCTGCTTAATCTTTGTACTAATCACAGCCCTCTGAGCTGGACAGTCCAACCCACCTTGTCCATTTATCCAGTTCTTATCTTACCACTTTGGATATCTGGATGATATGGGAGAGCATGTTCAAGATGTTAGGAAAATCAAGGTGTAAAATATCCACTGTGGTATTTTTGCTAGCCTTGCAGAGAACTGAGAATTTGCACTGGTTTTAGATTATTGAAATTGCAAAATTAAGTTAAATCTTCAAATAATATTGCTTTCCCTGTAGTTTTTGTCTCTTCTGGAATTCTCCTTATATTATGTCCCCATCCGGATGTTTCAGCTGTCCTGAAAGTATAATGCAGCTTCCAAGCTAAGCTTACCAAATTCGGTCTGTAGCTTGGCTCTGAGTTTTTCTGGTTTTCCTGCTGAAACACAGATTGTATAACTGCTTTTCATTCTTGAAGTCTTCTAGCTGTCTCATTCAGTATCCCCTGATAGGACCTCAAACAGAGCAAATAGTATTATTTGGATTGTCTTTTAATGCACAAATTAAAAACAACTATCCAGCTTGTTGCTTTTGCAAACAGGCTGAATCTGACAGGTTCTTTTTTCATGCAGAATGTTGGAGGAGGGTTGAGTGGTTTGGGGGGTTTTTTTGTGTTGGTTAGTTTTTAAGGTTGGGGGTTTTTTGTTTGGTTATTTGGTTGGTTTTTTTGGTGTGTGTAAGATGGAAGCTGTTTTCCATGAAGGCTTCGTGTATGAAATAATGCATTCCAACACTAATTCAAATTTCCTTATAAATGTCAATGCCATAAAGTAATGGTGTTTCTTTCTTTTTAGTGCGGCCAAGAAAGAGGATATTAGGATGAGTGTCTTAAAGCTGTTGAACAGACACAACATTGTGTTTGGTGATTACAAGTGGACAGAGTTCGACGACCCTTTCCTTAACAACAACGTGCAGTCTGTGTCGATTGTGGATACGGAGCTGAAACTGAAGGACAGACAGGTATTCCCAGTCAAGAATGTGCAGCTCTGTTCATGTGCCCCTGAACTGATTGTAGGTAGACTGGTGGTACCCCAAGGGCATAAGCAAGACAAAGTCTGTAGGATGATGTAGTATCTCTTCTTAGGCTGACTAGTATAACTAGGAAAAGGCGGCTAAATCTTTTTTATACCACTTAGTAAGGTCTGAAACAGAGGTAGTAGGCTTCAGAGATAAATGCCAGCTGAGAACTATAACTTTCCTTTGTTCAACTAGCTTTGAATGAGAAATATGACAGATTACAAGTCTTTTTATGTTCATTCTAGCCTATTGACCTGAGCAAAAGCAGTCTTTCTCTTCATATTTTTCATCTGAATGAAGGAGGACCAACCTCTGAAAACCTGGAAGAAGAGAATGAGGATATCACTGCAGCTCACCACTGGGTGCTACCAGCAGGTACCTGTGTGACATTTCTGGAAGCTCTAGAACAATGAAAGAAAATATTACAAAGGCTAAAATTGTTTATAGTTACCTGTTAAAGGTAGTATTTGTATTTGTTGTTTGTCTATAGAACAAATATATGTGGACCTTTTTCTTTGTGGTTTTGACTGAACTGCTGCTAAACATCATTTATTTCTGTAATACTTGTGGATGTGAGGAAATAACTGGTCTTGTGGTTTAAAACATATAGTCATAATCAGAAGCATGCACGTTTTTAACCCTGGTGGTGGCATTACAAATTTTATTTAACTTGAAGACCCACAAGACACTCATCACTTTAAATATTCATTTTCCAGACCTCACTGCTGGCTTCCAGCCCCCAAGACAGTACTGCTCTTATATATGAAACAGACAAACAAAGTAAAGAGATTTAGTCCTTGCTTTCTGGAGAGGAAATACAAGGCTTTCCTCTGTGATAGAGCAAGACCTGCCTGTGCTTGGGGAAGTTGGCTTCCCTGCCAGGAAGAAGAAGCACAGGTGTGAGCTTAAGCTCAGAAGACAGTTAATTCTGAAACATTTCCTACTCTTTCCATGTTGTGAAATGCCTAACTACCCATTACATTTGTTTTCAGGAAGAATTAAATCTGATACATTGACATTATTGTCACAATTTTGTGGTTTATAGTTGTTCTGTCTTTTTTTGCTTTCTACGCTGCAAGTTAGAAGCCAACAGCTGGGAATGATAGATACTCAAATGACAACTTTAGGTTTTTATGCATTATTCTGGTACATGCTCTACATCTTGATGTTTCAAAAAAAAAAAAACAAAGTTGAATGATAAATTTGTCTTAGAACCCTCCTCCTACCACAACTTTTCATTGCTCTCTTGGTGAAATGTAAGTCCATCCTCTACTAAGGATGGAAGGAACGATATTTTTTATTTCATGTTAAGAAATTAACAATTTCTCATCGCAATTATTCGAGGAAATAGAAGCTGGGGAACTGCTGAATTTGTCTGTTAGAAAGTGGTGTTTGCATTTTGAGAAAAATAACTCTTTTTTTTTCCCCACAGATGCTTTACTTGTTTTCATATATCTGTTCGTAATTCTTCATTTTAGTTGAGCATAACTAAAATGCTCAACAGTTTTGTGTTTTGTGCTGCAATGATGAGTTACAAGTTTCCAGACTGATTTATCCTAAACAGGTATATAATATATTGCTTTTGCAGCTGAATTCCACGGCCTTTGGGAAAGTCTTATCTATGACACTGAAGTAAAATCAAACGTAAGTTGGAAATGAATAACAATTAAGATAGCTCGAGGAGAAGTAAAAGCCGAAATGAAGCCTGTTTGAAGTTTGCTGCGTCCTATGGAGATGCGGGTGCAGGCTGAGCAGAAGGGAATGGGAGTTTAACTTTGTTTCTGGCAGCGGCTAAACAGTTAATGAGCTTGGCAGTAATGTCAGCCAGCACTGTTACTGTTTGTGTAAATACACATTCAATGATTTGACCAGAGCTGAGTGCCCTGCCATTTGAATGCTGGTAAGACATTGGAAAGAAACAGAACAGTTCCATGGGGTCATTTTCTAGCTTAAAGATCCTGTGCATTCATCAGAGGTTGTGCTGGTAACTGCCAGAGCTTGTAGAACAGTAATACTGTAACCAGAAATTTAGTAATTGTGATGCAAATAAAACCCACAAATAGTTCAATTCAGCTTCTAACTGAAATTCTTGGACACAATTAATTAATTCATTACCTTATCATTATACCATAGACACAATATTCTCGCTTAAGCCTTTATAACCAAATATAGAAAAGCGAAACATTCCAGTGATTGTACTTCTTCATTTATAAGATAAATGTCAATCAATACATACACATTTGTCAAATTTATGGAACAGCTTTCCAAGTCATCTGTGAAATGACAAGACTATTTAATTAGACCTGATGGTGTACTAAATAACAGCAAGCTGATCACTGTTAAGTGTCAGTGTATATGGGTAGAAAGAAGTGGTTGCTTTTAATAACTAAAACTAGAACTACGTCTTTAAAATTGTGATAAATCTTCATTTTTTAAACCATGGAAATGTCTGAGCATGGTTGGGTTCTACAGACTCTGAAATGGTTGCTGTGAATTTTCAGTGTCGATAGAATTTTGAAAAATATGTGGATTAAGTTCAGTTGTTTTTGCTGTTGTGTAATTACTCCATCTCTAGCATGAGATATTGCAGGAGCACCATTGTATTGTCCCGTTAACACGTAGGGATCAAAAGCTGGTTACAGGTAAGAGCAACAGAAGATAATGTGGTATCACGTGTTATTATAGGTAAAAGTCACTACAGAGTCACACCTGAAGTTCATTTTGTTGAAGGAGTTCTCTACTTCTTAACTCTAGATAAATCTAAAATGAAGCTGCACTATTTTTAGAAGCAAGCATTCCGGGAAATACGTGCAACTTCACTTATTTGGAAGGATGAATAATCTACAAATTCCTTGCAACAGCTGATACAAATGCTTCAGTAAAAAGGAAATAAAATGTGACAGGAAATGCTTTGTTTGGTGGACTCACTACAACAAGCTGAACAAATGTATAGCTGTACAACATCTGAACAGGACCCAGAGTTTGAGTCTTCGAGTCTCTGTGCTTGGGCTTGTGTTTTATAGATACACAGTACATGGGACAATGGAAAATGAAATCAATTTCCTTTCCTTAAAGCATTTAATTTATTCATTTAAAAGGTCCAGAACTACATTTGTGCTGAGTACTATTCTTATTCTTGAGGGCAGGACAGAAATTTATTTGCAGAAATAAATTTGCTTATGAGTAAAAGACATGAGCTCTTTTTTTTGTTGTTGTTGTTATGAGTACAAAATAGACATCATTAGAGATTGATTCTATTTGCAGTTGTATTTGCTGTTATGTCTCTAATTTGTGTCTTTCTTTTTGTCCTCTTCAATTAGTTACTCGATTATGTGACAACAACATTATTATTTTCCGACAAAAATGTTGACAGTAACCTGATATCGTGGAACAGAGTTGTTTTGCTGCACGGTAAAAATGATTTGTTTTAAACCAAGTAGATTCATTGGACATCAGTTTATACTTTCCTTCTGGAAAGACTTGTATTGCAGTCCTGTGTAGTGAAATGAGGTGATAAGAAAGCAGCAGAGAAGTATTCCTTCAATAGTACAAATTTAGATGAAATGTAATGTCAGAGTCAAATCAATGCTCACATGTACTATGTTTTGCATGAATTTAAATTCTAAAGTTTACAGTGGGGTGACAACCATGGATTTCTTAATTTTAATTTTTAAGTGATATTGTTGCATTTTTACGTAAAGACCAAAAATAGTGCAGATACTGAAGATATTAGGAGGCATATCTCAGTTAAACTTCTATTGCAGTACTAAATATTTTGTTAGTTAGAGCTTTATAAAAGCTTTGAGGAAACTGTGAAATCAATCTGTGTGTTGTGTTGTTGACACTGTGTTCTATTGCCAGCTCTTGCTAGTTTAGTTACTATTATTTCAGTGAAGCTGAAATTTTCAGTCAGTCCTTCAGCTTACTGTGGAGGTTATACCCCAAACAAGATTAGCATGAACTGAACCCGTTTTCTTACAAAATGTGTCTTGCATTGATTTTGTCATCAAGACTGGTATTCAAAAATAAAAGGTCATGTGGAAATACCTGTTGATTGTACTTCAGTTACAACTGTCAATTTAGAAGCTTCAGGATGTTTTTGTTTGAAAGGCTTTATTTCCGACTCATACCCTATTAACTGTGCTTGTACTTAACTGTTTGGTGAAAGTCTTTGTGTCTCTTCCACAGTGTATTAAGTCAGATCCAGAAGATTTGTCCCAGATTATAGTTTCCAAGATGATCTGGGTTGCCCCAAGGAAGAAATTTCTGGGAAAGTGGGCAGCTGATCAAACTGATCATGATATGTTTCTGTTTTCCATGTTAGAAGAGTATGTTTCAGGAAGATACAAGTTTAAGCATAGCACTGATGACAGAGAATGCTGATAAGCATTAGCCCTGCTGGGGTGATACACTTTGCTTCTCTGGCTGTTGAGTGTTTTAACTTCATGGTATCTGCATACAAACTATTACACTAACTGCACTAATAATTGAAAAGTGTATAAAATAAAACCTCTGCTCTGAGATGGCAGTCAAGTAAGCAATTTTCTCAAAATACTCTGGCGTACACAATCATTGTCTGCTGTGTTTTTACTCTACAATTAGTGCGGTAATGAAATAGTTAAAAAGCTGTACGATGTCATTAACAGTATCATGCAGACTCTGTGTAATGTTTGGATCTGATTTCAAACCAGGCCCTCCTGGAACTGGGAAAACTTCTCTCTGTAAAGCATTGGCTCAGAAACTGACAATTCGACTGTCATACAGGTGATAATTTTTTGGAAATTTTTCACTTTAGCTTACTAGACTTAGTTGTTCTTTTTCACTAGCCCAAGTATATATTTCATATTTGATTTCAAATAACTTGTACCTAGTGCTAATGTGTCTTCTTTTTTGTAGAGCACCAGACTAGCAATAAAATTAATCTGCTAGACTGATTAGGGTTTTCAGTGCCTTTTAAAATGTGTAATTATTTGTGCCCAGGTGTGTTAAAGAAATTCCAGTGGCAGTACAGAAATTTTTGCTCACACTGTACATCAATGAAGATTAAAGGGCAAAGGATCAAAGAGTATTTTGGGTTTTGTATCTTCATGTTTGATAGAGCCTGGTTTTATTAGGTAGCAATTTTTAAACTAATTTCTTTTGTACTTAGATTGTCTGAATGCCACAATCTACAGAGGTCAGTTTGTATATCAGACAGGTTACAAGAAATAGCGTTAAAGTTCATAGCAACTTAACAAATTTATATAAAAAAAAAAATAAATGTTATATAAAATACAAGGTGTAGCATAAATAATGCGTAATTATTGTCATGATCTGACTCTAGCCCAAGCTGAATGTGTGAAAATCATGTGCTGTATAATGTGTGGTTGAGATAGTTTGTCACTTCTTGCTATACTGAAGAAAATCTTACACAAAGAGAAGAATGAGGCAATTGTCATGGGAACTTTTACCCTGTTCTAATGAAGAAATTCTAATAGCAATTTAATGTACAGAATTCTAGTTACATTTTCAGCAACATGACAATTTCCAGCAACAAAAATAATACTGATAAAACATGTATTGTGTTTTGAAAGGTGAGTAATTTAAAGTACTAATTCACAGAATTCCAGGGTCAGAATGTCAGGAATGAGACTTACAGAAGTTAAGGATATCACTGATTTTATTTACAATTGAGTTGATACTTCTTTTTCTTTTCATACTTTAGGTATAGATATGGACAGTTAATTGAGATAAACAGCCATAGCCTTTTCTCTAAATGGTTTTCTGAGGTATGTATTGATGCAGCTAATAAAATAAACTTCGTGTTTTAGAAATTACACTGTAATTATTCTGTTGAGCTTTTTTCCTAAGTATGCACACCAGAGATTGCTCAGAATAACTAATGTGTTTGAGAATGCTTAAAGAGAAGTTACATTAGAAAGTTGTTTTAAAACCCAGGTATTTACACTTTTAAATATTATAAGCCTTAGAAAGTTGTGTGGTAAGGAAATAGTTAAACATATGCATATGGTGTCTTTCTAGAGTGGCAAGCTTGTAACCAAGATGTTCCAGAAGATCCAAGAGTTAGTTGATGACAGAGATGCTCTTGTATTTGTACTGATTGATGAGGTATGATTCCAACAGCATTGTTGTACATAAAATTTAGAAGAAAGGAAATTGATGGGAAGGAGCTGCAATAGTGCTCATTCATAAAGAACAATAAAAGCACATTTATGCTATTTTGTAAGCTACATAACTGTGCAGATGAGTGAATTTTAGTCTTAATTCCTGCAGATTGGAGATGTTTGGAAGGAACGTAGTATGACTTAGCAGGCAAATTCCAGCTGAAAATTACTTGAAACCTTTCTTGGTGGAATTTCCCTTGCTTTGTATGTTTACAAGTGGAATATTGTTTTAAACTTCAAAGTAGCCCAGATTTGTATCATTTGCACTCTTCCATTTTTTGTAAAGCGCTAAAAAACATGAGTTTTAGAGGTTCCGTTCACTGCCGTTAGATTTTCTTCAAACTTGCATACATTAGCAGCTCAGTAAGCATGTACCTTACTAACTTTGTCATGTTGGAGTTCCTGTGGGGAAGCTCACTCTTAAATTCAACCTATTCATTATTCTGGTGGTGTGTCCCATTTCTTCCACTTCCAAAATTTAAAATGAAAACCAGCCTCCATTCTGCTTTCTAAACAGGAATTTCCCTCACTACACTTTGCTTCCTTGACATGCCTTTCTTTCTCCCTGGAAATTCCTACTTAACAAAAGATTTTGAAGATGGAGTTTTAGATAGCAGGTATATGGGGATCTGGAGGTGTATTGCATGAGTTACCTGTTCGCTGCCAGGACTCCAAAAGTGCGATCTTTCAGGGTTTTTTGGTGTTTGGTGATTTTGTTGTTCTTGTTTTGGTTGATTGGTTTGGTTTTCTGTAGGTGGAAAGCCTCACAGCAGCCCGCAGTGCCTTCAAGGCAGGCACAGAGCCTTCAGATGCTATTCGTGTGGTGAACGCTGTACTGACACAAATAGACCAGATTAAAAGGTATTGTTTTCATATTACGGCAACAGCAAAAGGTAGTTGACAATTTCAGTATCCCTATTCCTGCTGAATTTCAATTCCTGCTTGGAATACTAAACCAGATTGGTTTGTGAAGTATTCTTTGTTAATGTTGCTAGTTTTGAAAAGAAATGGGAGTAATCCAGCAGAATATTTTACACATACCTGGGTGGATAATCAAATCTCTGGACAGTATGCTTCCCTTAAAGATACGGAGAGCAAAAGGACAGATCGTCATGATGTCTGCTTGGAGAACAGACATCAAAATTGAAATGGAAAACATGTTGATTAAAGGTTCAAATTTACAATTCTTCTTATCATAATCTTTTTGTGTGTGTGTCAGAAGCTATGCCAGTAGGTTCTAGATAGTTAATGTATATCACCTGTGAAATAGGATTAGAGGAACTATGGACACTTGAGAAGCAGCTGAAGGAAAGACACTATGCACTGAAATAGTCTGGTGATCACTGGCCAAGAGCTTCAGTCATTTAATGTAATTCCTGATTGACAAGATTGATGTAGCAGCTTACTTACCTAAAAGGATTCGAATCATAAGAAGGAATGTCACAACTTGCCAGTCACAAAAGGAGATAAATCTTTTACATGTGACCTAAAAATCTGTTTTTGTCTTGAAGGTATCCCAATGTAGTTATCCTGACTACTTCAAATATTACAGAGAAAATTGACATGGCCTTTGTAGACAGGGCTGACATAAAACAATACATTGGACCTCCATCGACTGCAGCAATATTTAGAATATATCTTTCTTGCCTAGAAGAACTGATGAAGGTAATACTTGAAAGCAAAACTGTAAAATGTTATATTTTATTAAATTTGACATTTTAATCATACTTCCTAAGTAACAAAAATACATAAATTTCATTCCTTTTCTGTATTTCCGCTCTTACTGTAGATTTAATTTTGAATACATTTATTTTTCATACAACAGTGTGTAACTCTCATTTCTAGTGTCAAATAATATATCCTCGACAGCAGCTTCTGACACTCAGAGAGCTCGAGATGATTGGCTTCATAGAAAATAATGTGTCAAAGTTAAGCCTTGTACTAAAAGAAATCTCAAGGTAAGATTCTGAAATTCTACTTTTTTCATATATATATATACTGAATTGTGGAATGATGTATAAAAGTAACCTAATTTCTTAACAACTGGAGATCTGAAACAACTCAAATTTTTTTCTGTTTGGGAAAGTGCAAAAACCTTCAGGGGACAAAAAGTGGAAGCAATCACAATTTGCTAACATTTCTTAGTCTCAGATCTGGCTTGGCCTAGTACTGCGTCTGGTTTGTGCTCTGCCATTTGAACTCCTCTTGACAAGTTGCTGGCTGGATTAGCCTTACGTTTCAGTGGATGTTGGGAATTGTAATGCACTTTTGCAGAAATAGCATGAGCCTTAGGTCCTGCTAGGAAAGTGTCTTGAAATCCTCACCATCTGCTAGATCAGTATTTAGCCTGGAGATATAAGTGGACAGAAACAAGAGGGAAAGGAGTGAAGTGTAAATGGACAGTGTTGCGGTTTGCTGAGTATGCTGGTAGAGCAAATGGTCTTTCACTGCAGTATAACAGTTCTTGAAACAATAAAAATGATATTCACAATATCAAGCAGTGGTTTTTTCATAAGTGCTGGTCCCTATGGAACAAAGTAATATTTGTATGGTCGGGCAAGTGTGGGTTTTTTTCTGTTTCTGAAGTATGCAGTCTTAACTAGTGAGGAGTGAAGTAAAAACAAGTAAGTTTTTCCAGGCACAGAGATTTGCATTTTACATACACAGAGTGGTGCTTGGAGAAGATGCAAACATATAGCAAGTGGGTGAGGCGAAGGAAACTGTGTGTAAATGGTGGGTAGAAGGAGACAGGCAGTACCCATAAGGTCCAGCCTTCAAGCCAGTTTTTTTCCCAGTCCTTCCAAAAGTGGTTGTGTCTGTACCATGCTGTTTCGGTGTAGACATTCCCCCAAGTTCATGAGATCGGCACAACGATATGAAGGGCCTGATGTAAGCATTGGCAGGCAGCTGGGCCTGTGCTGTCTCTGTACCTTGCTGCCTTTTCTGTACTGTGCTGTGTAGCCTCCTATAAACAGAATTTGTCTGTTCAACCCCTGCTCCTGCAAAAAGAGCTGCAAGTGGCCTGTTGAATTGTCATCTGAGGTTTTTTTGGAGCAACTTAATGGAGAAACACAAAAATAGGAAAGGCCTTCTTTTAAGAGTGGATATTTAGCATTTAAGCAGCACTTGTCTCTGTTTTAGAAAAAGTGCAGGTCTTGGTGGCCGGGTCCTGAGAAAGCTTCCTTTCCTAGCACATGCACTTTATATTCAAGTAAGTTTATTATATTCAAGTGAATTTATTCTGTTCATTATATTTCGGGTTGGGTTTGAGACAGGCAGGAGGACATTTGAACAATGCCTGAAGTTAAAGATTGGTCCAAACCTGCCTTTTAATCTAAATTGCATCTTGTTTCTGTACCTTTGTAGACTGAAACAATTACGTGCTGCCTGTAATTTAGAATGGGATTGAAGAAGATAGGTGGGATTGACCTGCCCAAGAACATTCTACTTTTAATTAAATTATTGAACATTGATATTGGTGCTCTTATAATTTCTTGCTGAAAAAAAACCCCAAACCTCTGCCACTTTATAAATAATAATTTGTTAAAAACCTGTTTTTAAGCAAATCTACAGTTATTGTGACTGCAGACTTTGCACAGGTTGACTTTGACTTTGCTATGCTAGCTGATTTAAAATAAGCTTGCAGTTTGGTTTATAGCATTTTGAAATTTTTGTTACATGAAATTCCAATAGTTCTCTTTTAAATACTGTGATTTGTATGTAAAATATTATGTCTGCCTATTGCTGTAGTGTGTCTAACAAAATGTTCTCTTATTTTCAGTCCCCCAGTGTTACAATGACAACTTTTCTTCAGGCCCTTTCACTTGCAGTAGACAAACAATTCGAAGAAAAAAAGAATCTTGCAGACTGTGTGTGATAGTCTACTGTTTTGTAGTTGATTGTATTGTTATATTTTTTCACACAAGTTGTGCTTTTATGCATTTGTAAAATAAATTGTCAGCACATTAAAAAACCTGGAATGCCTCATCTGGTTTTTCAAAATATTAATTAGTAAACAATTAAAGAAGTTCACAGCATATTTTTTGAAATCTTTATTTCAAATGTCAGTAAAAGGATTGTAAAAGGTTTTTAAGTCAGTTTCCATCTTTTGCCATTACTAAAAGCAGGCAGGCTTCTGTGCCTTGTTCTTAATCACTAACTTTCTATTCATGCATTATTTATTCTGATTTCTTCTTTTTTTTTTAATAGCAATAGAAATTCAGGCTTTGGATCTGATACTTCTGCCATAAATGCAGTATTTGTTATTGTTTCTGAAATAAAAGGCATATAACTAGGAAGAATTCAAAGTGCTCAGTGGCAGACCAGATCTTTCATACTGACATCTCTTTATCTTGAAATTTAGTATCAATTATTATGGGTTTTAATTACATCAGATTCAAAAATTTAAAATCAGGAGATCACTTAATTGTATTTTGTAAAATGTGGGGGTTTTTTTAGTGTTTTTGAAAGGATTTGAACCAGAGTGGACCATGTTTTCTCCATGAAGTATAACTACAATGTGTAAGAAAGGTTCTTTCAAATGTAAATTTGGTTTGGTTTGGTTTTATAGAAAAGCGGGACAGGGACTTTTACAAGGGTGTGTAGTAATAGGACAAGGGGGAACAATTTTAAACTGAAAAAAAGGTAGTTTTAGATTAGATATTTGAAAGAAATTTTTTGCTGTGAGGATGGTGAGGCACTGGCACAGGTTGCCCAGGGAAGCTGTGGATGCCCCTGGAAGTGTTCAAGGCCAGGGTGGATGGGACTCTGAGCAACCTGGTCTAGTGGGAAGTGCCCTGCCCATGGAAGTGGTGGAAGTTGGAACTAGATGATCTTTAAGGTCCCAACCCAAACTATTTTGTGATTCTGAATGTTGAGGGAGTTTCCAGAATAGTTTTTTTAAGAGAAAATTGAGAGATTTAAGTTGATTATATCCAGTTCAGACATGCCTCCTAGCTGTTGGTGTTGACTTACTTTAGTGCTTGTGCATTTTGTTGCTGCTTTATTTGTCTTTTAAATCAATGTTATATTATACATCCATAAAATGAAATATTTTGATCCTGAGTTATAGTTATTAATGAACACTATACACTGTGCATCAAAAATTTGAATGGAACTTGTCAAGTTCTATTAAATTTTTTTAATGGCATCTATTTGTATGTAAAAAGAGCCTCTCTGTTAACCCTAAGTGTCTGTTCATTATATTACTTTTGAAAATAACTTGTTACATATTATTCCATATCCACCCCCCAAAAATAGAAGGGAGGTGGGCAGCAGGAGAGAGTTCTGCTTGGATTGTCTTACGGATTTCCAGGACTGCTCTAAGAAAAGACACACTGGATATGAGGAGTCCTCCACGTAACGTCCTCTCTCAGTCAGTGCAACTCCATCCCACACTCCAATGCAGTAACCTCAGCTGTTCTTTTCACAGGAGTCTCAGTGGCCACATATTAATCCTCTCTTTTCTTTCAGTGTTTGGTTAAGGGTTATGTGGAGGGAATAGTCCTCTTTTCCAAGTATAAATAAGTTTTTCAAATATAACCATAAATCAAAACTGCCATCTTTTATCACAAACAATAATTTTCAAATTTGTCCTTAGCAGATTTCTTTTAATTCTGCTCAAAGCCACTAGATGGCAGAAAAGAATCCTTGAGATTTAGCAAATCATGTGAGAATGGGAATGGTGACTTAAAAGTTTCAAAAGCCCTAATGAGGCAAGACTTTGCCACAGTGAAAAATCCCTCTTTAAGATGTAGTGTCAGCTGTAAGGTAATGTAACACCATAGAATTCCTCTGCTTGGCCTTAGAAAAATTCCAGAATTTAAAATATTTTGCCTAATAAAAGGAAACTGTTGCAGAATTTGATCCAAAGATAAAAGCAGTGAGTTCTCTATGCTACAGCAGAAGTTATTTTGTAGTGTACTTCTACCATCTCATCCACTGGCTGGTGGGTTTAGAAAAATATCTGGGATGTAGGCCACTATAAGCACAGATGATGAAATATTGAGCCTGTCAAATGCAAAGACTTTCACCGTAAGCACATTAAAGTGTGGTATTTTAGAACAGTTAAGTAATCCTGAAATAGAAAAGTAAAATATTTTTTCTTTTTCTTGGAAAAAGCACATACAGACTCTTTGCCAAGCTCAGCGCAGCTTATTTTATGAGATATTTCCATGACTAATGTTTTTCCAAGCAGTGAAAATTGTTCATTTCTGATCTAGATCCTATGACATGATTTTCAAAATTGGGGTAGAAGAAGTTGAAGAGGGAAGGATTTTATTACCCAATTTATTCTCTAGAAATTATGCAAAGACAGTGATTTGTCTACAATAAATTTTAAAAGTTAAATAACTCCCTGAAACTTTGGACCTGCAGAAATACTAATTTCAAATGATCCTGCTTTCATGGCTCTCTATCAGTGCAGTGTTGCACGTTTTAATTCTCAGTTCAGCAAAGGATGAGAGCTCAGGGTAGAAGACTCCAGGTCAAACACTGAGAACAACATCATGAATTTAAAGCAAACTTTTGGAAATCAGAGGCTTGGTATTGCACTCAGCAATATGCAGCAAGCTAGACTGGGGAGATCTCTTTTCCAGGAAACTTTCATTTCTCTCAGATTTCTTTTGTTATGACACAGAAACAAGTTGCAATCATTAGAACTGTAGAAATATTTGTACAGTAGTTTGCTCTGGAGTTCCAGCTCTGGGGAAGAAGTGAAGAGCTGTCATGGAAATATCTTAAAGGATTTTTGCTGCTAGAGAGAATGATCATCAAGTTAATCCATCTGAGGTAATGATTAACCATTAAGTAGGGCAGATGCCTTACTCCAATTGATAATCTTCTAGGAACAACACTGGGCTAGTGCTCAGCCTCCTAAGCAATCCAGATGTGAAGCAGTCAAAAATCATTCTGCTCCCAGGGAAGGCCCTCATCCTAAAACTACACAGCTGTGCTTCCATTCAAAAGGGGCTGGAAAATCATGCTCCTGATGTCACCCTCGCTTAGGATCATCACAGCAAATGCTGCTTGAGGGATGGTGGGCTGGGAATTTCTCATTCTAGCGGAGCTCAGCATCTTCTTAAACCTCCCTGCAAACATGTGGTCCTGGTGTCAAACCAGGATTTGGGCACCACAGCCTGAGGAGGACCATGAGCAGTGCAAAGCAAACCACCAGTCAAGGCCACTCAATTACAGGACTGTCTGGTTTTGACCATCTGCTATCAACAAAACTGCAGAACCCCATTTTTTCAAACATCTTGACATTACATAGAGACACGAGTTTGCTATATTTCAGTGTAAAACTGATCTTGTAAGTACAGACAGATACAAATAAACGAACTACAGTAGCTCTGACCTTTATGTGTATTTAAGACTGTTAGAGGCTTACTGGCTACAATAACTATTAATCAATTTCCCTGCATACTTCAAAGATTAGGATATCCTTTTAAAATAGGGCATTGGTGGTGAGAAGTGCCAATCAGTGTTGTCACTCCTCATGCTGGGCGAATTGGACTGCATGACCTTTGCAGGCCCCTTCCAACCCAAACTGTTCTGTGATTCTCTGGTCTGAATACCGTTGCAAGGCTTAAGTCCTTCTTTTGATTTCATAAAGCTTTGGGATAGGGCTTGGTCCATGGAAAGGATTTATGAGCCAGAGGTTGTTTGAAGCTTCCCTGAACTTGTCCACTGCAGTTCCTCAATCACAGTAACTAGGAAAGGAGAATCCCAGGAAGGAAAGAATAGCCATTCAGAGCTCATTTGTGCTGCACAGCACTTGGCCTCTCTCAGCAGGGCTTCCAAAAGTGGAGGCCTCTTGAAGGTGTTCAGGCTTTACTCAGTTTTGGTGGAAGAGCACCTGAGTAGGTTTTTTGTTGCAGCCTCTTGTGCTGGCAGCTTATAGGGCTGTCCAGTAAGAGATTTTGCTTCCAAAACATTTGAGGTCTTTGCTGGTTTTTGTTCTTTGTTTGGGGTTTTTTTTCCAGAGTAAAGACTAACTTGGAAGAACAGCCTTTCTTTAAAGGACTGGGCAGTCATCAAATCATTTTGTTAAACATTTTGATTAAACTCATTCTAAAACATACTTACTGCACAAACACAATTGCTGGGACCTGCCTAAGTAGAAGTGCACTGAAAAGGGAACAATGTCCCAGCTGATCTTTTCCACTAGAAAAAAGGTGTCCAGGGGACCAAGTTGGTCTAAGAAAGTAGGCCCCAGATCTCATGGCTGTAAGATTATCCTGACAGCTCTTCTAGCTGGATGAAATGTAGAACAGACTTTGAAACCAGCTCAAATATTTAGCTGTTTAGTAAGATGTGCTATTGCTTAACTTTTTGCATCTGATTCCAATTCTAGTAATTATTTTCAGAAATATATTTTATTGGTACAAATCTGGGGGTTTGGTTGGGTTTTTTGCGGGGGGGGTGGGTTTTTAAAATAATCTTGCCTTTAAACTCTGTCTAGTCTGTAACTGACCTCCATTAGTGAAGATACTAGTATATACTGGTTTATCCTTCAGCTGAAATTTTCTGTTCAGATAGAGCCTCTGGACTCATCTTCCTCAGATTGCAAAGAGCTGTCTATAGGGTGCTGTTAGAGGCAACCAAATCTGGTGAAATATTACCTGTGGGTTAGAGAGTTTTGGCAAACAGCTTTGAAGTAATAAAGGGTTGATTTGGGAACACCCCAAAAACTTTGACAGGTTCTGATTCTGAAAAACACCTATTTGGAGTACTTCAGTATAGTCCTTCACCTAAGTCCCTCAGGGATACAGGAGACTATTTCTCTGCTTAACATTTGGTGCCAAAGTTAGGGTTTTTAAAGGACATTGGTTCAAAGACTGTGACTGTCTAAAAAAGTTTTCTTGCAGCAAATTTTCTTTAAGCAGCTGTTTCATCTGCTTAATATATCTGCTGTAAAGCATCTCATCTGAGCTGCTCTGCATGCTTCTCTTGCATGTAGTACAGGGAAGACTTGCATCTCTAATGGAATCTAACTAGGTGACAACAGAAGAATTGTCATGCATGCACAGAGAATCTAAGGTACCTTTCCAGCTGCTAACTTACTTGCTGTTGTTTTGTTGCTTTCTGTTTCTTCAATCACTTCATTGTTATCTCCTGACAATGCCGTACAACAGATAAGTTGTATGGCCTTATTTCAGTGTTTAAAGATCTGTGGTACCACCACTTGGGTGTCAAATTAAAAATTAATTTCTGTGGATACCAAGGTCTGCAGTATTGAAAACATCTTTACAAAATAAAATATGATAAAGGGAACTTTGATAACATTTCCTCTCCCCAAAGGCATAAACATGACTGAACCGAAATCTTAAACAATCAAAAAATTTCTTGAGCATTCTAGGAATGTTGAGCCCAAGGAATTATGGAAAGCACAATCACCTGAATGAATAAGAAAAATGGTATGGCAGTACATCAGAAGTTGTACAACATCATTGGAAAGTACAGAAGAAAAAATCTGCACAAGTCAATAATTCTTTGAAGCAATACTGAGATCATTTGTATGAATAATTACTGAGACTGCTGATACAAACCAGTAATTTTCCCATGAAGGAACCAGTAATTTTTCCCATTAGGCAAAAAATCCATTTACAAAAGCATATATATACACATATATATATATGAGAGACTGTCTCATTGTGGTAATCGTACCATGCAAATTAAATTAATGACTCTAAAAGGTTTTTCAATGAGCATTTGCAGCTTAACTATTTTAGTAGAAACTCACCAACTTAAACTTTGGATAATTATAATTATTATCCTTTCTCAATAAAAGAATTTGGAAACTTGACAGAAAAAGCAATTTGACAGCAAGGCTGGAGCCTTAGGGGGAATTATAATATTACTTTGAGAATTTTGTGTGGGAGGTTTAACATTTGTTCTGCTTTCCTCTTTTCTCTCAGGAGTATAAAACAAATATTGGGAATGGTGCCATGGGAACTAGAACAGCATTTACTTTTCTGAAAGCCCTCTTTTCTGCATTAACCTGCTGACAATTATTATTCTAATATTCAATTATTTGTAGATTGGATATTAAATACAATGTAGACCAACACTTCTAAAATGTAACATTAAGTTACATCAAGTCTTCATACAGCTAAATCACTGAAACTTTGGGGAGTGTAATCCAGCTCTTAATGGAATAGAAGATGCATGTTGAGTAATGGCTCCTTTGACAAGGAAACCAAGAGTCAGATGCACTTATTCCAAAGTTTTTATACCCCAAATCTGAATTTCATTATCCACGTCAGGGCTTAGTCCTTTCCTAAGACACTAACTATGAACAGGTTTCTAATTTAAAAAAAAAAGCGAATAATCAGAAACAGAATTGGTAAGTATGTCTTGAAGCATTAACTTTTTGCTAGTGCTTTGATCAAAGAAATGAGAAGACAACCTTTGGCTTGGGAGAAGAAAAAACAACATGCAGAAAACAAACAAAACAAAACCAGAAAAAAACAACCAAACAAAAAAACCACCACAGACACAGACACCAATTTTCCTTTTTTGTTCTGGGGAGTATGCTAGAAGGTAGACAACTTTTGGCTTTCCTTTTGGGGGAAATCCTGCTGTCCCAACCTGTCACATGCAAACCTCCTACAGCTGCATGTCCCCAAGGCCAGCCAGTAGCAACATTGAGCCCTCATCCTGGACTGTGGGTGAGGCCCTATATCTGGTGCCTCCGTGCCATTAAGATGACCCTAGAACACTCAGAGCCCTGACTCTGAGGGGCATCGGCCCCGTACAGGTAAATGGGCTGATGTCACCTCAGATGTCCTTCATAATGTGGTGTCTGCATTTTGAAAAAAGTAGACCTCCAATGATCATAGGTTTGCCTGCAAAGCTGCTCTACAACTGTTGCAATAGTCTAAATACTTGGACTCTTGTCTAATGTAGAATCTTCTCCACATCCTTGGCTGGATTTGAAACCTTCTGAAGACAATTAGTCAGATTTATAAATGGGAGGTGATCCAGGTTTCATCTCTGAAGGTGCCTGTGGGATTCATCCTGTCAAATAAATGCAACTTTTTTTTCTTCCCTTTGTTAGCTTTGTTCTTCTTCTACCATTTCAGTCACTGTTCTTTAGTTTGCATTCAGTACTTGTAATAGCATAGTATGGTGTGTATAGATTCTCTGTTACTTTTCCTTTTTTTAATCATCCACATCTGTTAACTGGGAAGCTGGAGTGCTCAGCAAGCATTTACTGAAGTGACTAACTAGGTTGCATTTTAAAGTATTTGATAAACTTTTTACTGATTTACTGAAATAAAACTGTATGTTTACTGTCAATATTTGCACATGGCTTATTACGTTATTGTTCTTCCAGCTTTATTCAACATAATACTAGGTATTTTTATAAAAAGAAAATCAGAAAATGTGATTGATATGCTTGAGCCGGATCATTCCTAGTTTTATAATTGCCTACGCCTGGCCTTGCTACTGACTGTTAGTTTTGAACAACTTATTTAATATTTACCTAAAGAGTGGCAGCAGCATTCATGTGAGCGCCCCTTCTTCCATCTGCTGATGACTGTAACAGTCCCAGTCCTGGCCTGGTTTCTGTGTTCATCTCATTCCAAACATGCAAAGTATACTTCCCAGAAAAGATCCTTTTCTTTATGGTTGTGGGATGGGCTTTACAAGGACAGTTTCTTGATCCAAATGTCATCTTCTAAAGGACATGTGAAAGGCAGACTTGGTATTGGTCTCCTGCTGGGAGGTTCTCTCTGCTCATGGACCTCAGGACTGCTTGTTGGCAGTGTGGTGAATGGGCCCTTACAGTCTTCTGCCCCTCCAAAAGACCCTGTGGAATCATAGACCCTTCCAAGATTTCATACTGCATAAGATTTCTGGATGTCAACTGGTCCAATTCCTTGCCCAAGGTAGGACCAATTTAGGTCAGCTTGCTTATGGAATATCTCCAAGGAAAAAAAATTTGAAGCAATAAGCCCAACTACCTGCTGCATTTGCTCGCTCTCGCACACACAGAAGACCAAATCTGGACCAGGTTCTGGCAATTAATTCTGAAATGCACAGGTCCTTACAAAGCTGAGACTGGTGAGATTTCACACAGTGGACACACAGGAACAGAATTTGAGGCCTCACCACCTTCAGATTTTGTGCCCATGAAAGAGATAAGGAGATGTATTCTGTACTCACCTCCCTGAAGGAAAAACACTTCCACTCTTCCTTACCGTGTTGTCTCTGTACTACCTGAGCTGCAAATTGCTAGGCACACTCTGACTACTGTGTCCTTTTCTGACTGCATTTCTTCGTGAAAAGTCCTTGTCTCAAAGCAGTCATATATACAATTTGAATGTGCACTCTTCTGCTTTTATAGAACTTTTTTTTCTTAGTCAAGGAAAGAGAACAGTTTTTCTCCAGGGTAAGCCTGGACAGAAGAAGAAGTGTGGTGATGCGATGTTTTTATTGTATTTTTGTATGTTCTTTGTACCCTAATGGTTCATCCCTACCTTCCCCACTCCTATTCCCAGTTGGTTTGCCCCAGATTCAAGCCGCTCCCCCGGTGCTCCCAAATACGGTTATCCCCTCCCCTTGTTCTGGCACCTTCCCTATCAATCGCCCAAACCCCTTCCGAAGTTCTGGATTGTTCTGTGTCTGTCACCCAAGCCCTCCCTAATTACCCTTATAGGGTCCCCATCAATCCCCTGAGACCCTGCCCCTTCAGGTACCTCCCCTCTTGGAAATCTCCTAAACCTCCACGCCCCATTGGGGCATGTGACCCCTCTCCCTCCACCCACCAAGACCATTGGACCAAATGTGAGTCCTTCCCTCCAGCATCCCTCCCTCCTCATCCGCCTATTGCTCCCTAGTTGGGTTACTCCTCTTGTTCAACCCTCCTTTATAAGGTGTAGCAGCACTGCAACTGTTGCTTGATCAGTGTGGATCCCCTTCAAGGAACTTGGTTTACCTCCTGTGGCAAGCCTCCTTGCTACTTTTCTTTCTGTTCGTGGAAGGCTGCTGGCTGCTACAGTGTCTGGAGCCAGTGTTCCGCAGGGTAGAGCTGAGGCTTCAGAGGAGCAGCTTTAAAGCTCCGTGCCTCCGGCTGCGCCCCACTCCTGCTGCACACCGCTGGAGCTAGCTTGGGCAGTGGACAGCAGCGGTCACTGCGACAAAGAAGGAAGATCTTATGTCTTCTAATGCTCCTTAAAATGCCGTCTATGTCCCTATGCAAAGAAAATCCGTAGTTGTCTACTACTTATTTCAAGATGAAACCTAACTCTTAACATTTAGTTTGGTTTTTGCTTTTTTCTTATATTAACTCTTTGTCTGACTGGAGTATGACAGCAGAAAGGTACAAGCATATTGTTAACAGTTTAATCAACATATTTATTGACAATAATAACAACAGCATCAATCCACTTGAAAGGATTTTTTCAATTCTTGCAAAAAATACAAGAAGGATATATAAATGTATATAAAGAATACAAAGATTGCTACTGAATTAAGAAAGTCTAATTGTTTTTTCCTATTGAGGTTTGTTCTGGAAATTCAGAAAGTCTAGGTCCTGAAAATAAATCAAGCCACTGAGAAGTGACAAAATAAATGGATATTATAATAACTACAGCTGTAGGATATTGCTTCTGTAGATCCCCAGGAAGATCTACTCTATAAGAATCACCTTTGTTTTATCTCAAGCACCAGTGATTTTATCACTGCATTTCTTGACTGAATGACTCTGGCTCATGGATTTTTCTGATCACAAACACCTGTAAGAATAAATGTTTAATTAATACACAGTATCCACAGGGGTGAATGCGTATTTATGATTTTTAAATATGATCTACCTATTTTAATTCTTAATTACATAACAGACTATATGATTATTGTAATAACTTATGCCTTGAGTTAAACATAGGCATAGTGACTGCATGTAATTTGTACTTGGCTAACACATTGTATTGAGCAAACAAATAAAACTGCTCTGCTCTGTGGACTGCTGACCTATTTAGTACAGCTGCACATGTGGTGTTTATTCAGATGAGCCAGTAAATTCCTATATCCTTAGTATTCATATCAAGAAAATGTGAGGCATTAGCTGTAGTGAAAGAAACCTTCTGTTTATCTGCAGGCAAGCAACTCTCACGCGCTGCTTTGCTCCCGTGCCTCAAAGCGAGCTTGGGAAGAGCAGGTTGTAATAGGAGTACATCCATCTGCTGTAACCTGTTTGGTTTTTCAGTGATCTTTACTTTTTCTGTCATAGACTGCACACTGTCAAAGAGACCTGGGAAGATGGGACCAGTCACACTTTTCAAAAAAATTTTTTTTCAACTATTTACAGATTTACTGGACATGAAGAAATGATCAATAGTTCTTTACTAATTTTACTTATTCAATTTGTAAATATGCAGTGCAAGATGAAGTACTAGCTTGGATGAAACTTCTTAAATTGGAATATTTTTTGTGATATTTTCTTCATTTTGTCTCATATGTGGGCAGAATTTTGGGCATCATGGGCTTCTTGTGGTGTTCAAAATTGGTCAAAATACAGAAAGCAAATGGTCTTTCCCTCCTTCTCCTGCTGTTCCTGGCTGTACATCCATGCAAATTCTTCTTGCTTACCCTGGTTCTCAACTTTCATGCTGTAAGCCAAATGTTCTTACTTGCACAGCAGAAATGAACAGAATAACTCTTTGCCAGTCTAGTAAGCTCACAGAAGACTGATGTGCGTGAGAACAGATGAAATACCATGGACAGATTTGTCCTGATGGAACACTTCGTTTCTAGGCTTTGGCTTTCACCTAGGCTTTGACTTCAGAGCAATTGAAACCAAACTTAATGCTGACTGTCATGGTCTTGCCTATCTGCTGCCCCTGGCTGTGAATTACTGTCCTTACCTTCCACCTGACTCTGATCTTCCTCTGAGTCTTCAGTTGCCTAAGTCTTTGAGAAACTAAACGTTTTTTGTTGGAAGTTTTCCTGCTGGCCTGTTCCTAAATCTCAGTGCGGCAACTAATATATGTGGTGGTAGTGGACAGGAAATTTTGTGAGGCAACAGGCAGAAATTGTGTGCCAGCTTGTTTTCCCCAGGATACTGGCCCTGCATATGCTCGTTAAACTCTACGAAAATTTTAGCTATTACTTTCCTTAATCAAAAATAAAAGGTGCAGTAAAAGCACACAGCCGGGCTTTTTTCAGTGGAAAGCACATGAATCCCCTGCAAGTGATACATCTGCCAGAACAGAATTTATTTAGAAGGCTTTGTAAAGTTAACTTAGCTTCTCCCTTTATGTCTTGGTTTGAAAGACAGGTGTCTGCTAAGGAAGGCAGAAGCCTGCCTTGGAATGGCAGATGTAACCCCTTTCCCTCTGAGTTATCATAATTTTGAAATCAAGGGCTTTTAGGCAAAGATGTGGGAAATAGGAATACCAGTTCTTTACTCTTATATATATAACCAGTCAAACAAACAACAACAACTATGGCAGTAACAGCAAACAATCACAAACCCAGTGCCAGCCTTCTCGGCTGTCAGGCCCTTTCCCCTCAGGTGCAGTTCCACTCGCAGCTGGCAGGGGCGCTGGCGGCTCCCGGTGAGCAGGGCAGGTGCGATGGTTCCCCCGCGGCTGCAGGGGGCGCTCCGGAGCGAGCTCAGGGAGCACGCGGCACCGGTGCCCTGGGATCCCGGGAAGGGATGGAACAAAGGCTTCATCAACCCCTGGGCAGCTGGCCCCGGTGTCCGGCTGGACCTTCAGGAGCAGCAGGCTGGAGCGGCAGGCTGGAGCAGCAGGCTGGAGTGGCAGGGATGAGCACAAATCCCGGGTGGCAGACCAGATGTATCCAAGCGGGGAGCCCCCCCCAGAGGTCCAGGCAGGCAGGGCGAGCATGGCTACAACGCAGTGAAGGCTCGAATCAGCGGCGGGGCAGGGCGGCCACAGCCCGGCCTCCAGCGGGGCAGGGAAGGTGGGCCGGGGATCCTGGGATCTTTCTCCGCAGAAAGAAAAACGGCTGAAAAGAACCAGCAGCTTCTCTCTCCTAGAATGCCGAGAGCAAACTGACCCCACACCCAGGTGAAACAAAGGAGTAGCCAGGCCCATGCCACCTCCAGTGGGTAGCTCATTTGTCTTCCTTAAGTACAGCCATTTGTCCCCTTGCAACATGCATATGGGGAAAAAATTCCTTTAACAGGAAAAAAAACTAGGACTAAACTAAAACCCCAACACCTTATTTTAATGAAATAAGAAGTTTACCAGGGTTCTGAATACCTGCTTCTGAGGTATGAAACAGATGTTTCATACATGTCTGTCTACTATCTCCATGGAACAGGTGAAAAAAGAGCGCATCACTGGAGCCGTGTGACCAGCCATGGTGCACAAGATAGAAGTCACTAGGGCTATCTGTACCTCTCACTGATGAGAGTCAGCAGTGGCCGTAGTCCTGACCCTAGTATTATCCTTTTGCTTTCATGGTGCTCTCGCATTGCCCAGTGAAATAATGAGGCAAATGTATGTGAAGATCGTACTTTACCTAGAAAATTTTTGCTCGCTCGTTTTAGACAATGTAAAATGGTGTTGATTATTTGAATCAAAACTTTCAGTGATGAGATGGGAGGCACAGCCAAAGGGTATCCGATTGTGGAATAAGCAATGCAAAGTTTATTTTTGGTACAGTTAAAACCGCCACAAAATCCTGTATTGCAAATATATTTTGGGGAATACTCTTCCGCTGACAGGAAATTAGACTGAAGAGTACTCCTACTTCGGTTGATACTTTTAAGCATCAGATACAAGTGTAAAAAAAACCCCAAAAACTTATCCAGATTTATTACTTTGGAAATCCCCAAGGTAAGAAAGAATATAGATTTTTTTATTCCAACAATTAATTACTGGTACATTTTCTATGTTACGATTAAAGTGACTAATTCAGTTCCATTTTTGGAATGTGCCATGAGATTTTGGGTAGAGCAGGTTTTCCAAGTTTTTGTGTCACCCTTTGCTTTTCAGATCAGAAATGGTAAATTTTCAAGGTCTAAAATTTCGTCTACAAGAACAGTTTTCTGGTTGTTGCAGCACAACAGTTTCATGAGATGTAAGGAAATGTTTAGAAATCTGAATTCTTCTTAAAAACAACAACAAAACAGAACTAAAAACAACCCGACCCTCCCCCCCAAAAAACCAAACCAGAGCAAAAACAAAACAACAAACAAACAAAGAAGAAAGGAAGTACTGACAGTGATTTCTATATCATAGAGAGCGTCATCCATCCCTCTCAGGATGTTCCATTAGGTGTTGAGGGCCAAGGAATATAGGAACATATAAATATTGGAATGACAAATGAGTCTTCCTCTAGACAAGCCTTCTCATTAGTTCCAGACAAGAAGTTTGTTAAAATTATTTTTCCTAAAATGCTATACATCTTCATGTAGGAACTCCTAGATCTGTTTAAGTCTGGTTTATATTCAACAGTGTGATGGACTTGCAACTGAGACAGCCGCAACCACACTTTTAAAATGTCTTCATTTGAGTGACTGCAGGCACTGCTTA
Organism: Corvus kubaryi; assembly: GCF_017639235.1. NCBI lineage: Eukaryota > Metazoa > Chordata > Aves > Passeriformes > Corvidae > Corvus > Corvus kubaryi. Next base: position 1,699,450 of record NW_024581137.1, on the reverse strand, counting down.
TGCTACATTCAAATTCTGCATCAGTGCAGGAATCCTGGTCCAGACATTGTCTACAAAGGAAACTGCATTTCTGGCGCAGCCATGTAATGCCACCAGCAGCCTCCATCTCTTAGCTTTACCCTTTAACTCTGTCAAGCATTCCTTATGAAATGTGCATTAAGCTGGAGTGGAGGAGGTCACTGCCGAACAGCCATGTGGGAGTCATTACTGGGATTGATTAAGGGAAGAACTAAAAGTGGAGGCAGGTGAGGCAATCACAGCAGTTTGGGGAGGAACAATCATGGCAAAATAGCTGGATAAGGGAGAAAAAAGGGACTGGTCATGTGTAAATAGATGTCTGGTCTGTCTGTTTGCCTGGCCATGCCTTTCTCCTGGTCAGTGTAGTCAGTCTGTGTGGATGTGTGTGTCTGGAGGTTTAAGTGGCAGGAAATGGACTGGGAGCTGTTAAGTCTGAGCTGGATGCTGGAGAGACCAGAGGGTGTGTGAGTTGGCTCCTGGAGAAAGCAGAAGGTGGGGCTGGGGATTGGTTATTGGCAGGGCCACAGGACTGGACCAGCTGTTAGAGAGAATTGTCTGCATGCATATGTCCTTATGTGTGAGGCAACTGAAAGACTAGAGGATGAAGGGGACAGCAGTTAGGGTGGGCTGCATGTTAGGGTGGGCTTCCGTCCTAATCAGTCACAGGAAGGAACAGGATGGTGCTCTTTGGGAGTGCTTTGTGTTCTGTCTGTGTTGGTCTGCATGGCCAGCCAGGTGTACTCAGATATCGGGTACGTTTGTGTGCCTCTGGGGAATACTGGCTCAGCCTCGCCACAGGAAGGACCTGGGCAAATGGCTCTTCCACCTCTCCTGGGCTACTTGATTTGACAACCCCTGACAGATATTCATTGTATTAAACCCCTGGCATGGTCCCACTGTGGGTTTTTTTTTTTCCCAGTCATTTTAAAGGAATAGATAGGATTCTGGGATTCAGGACTCAAGTTAGTATTTTCAAGAAAAAAGATGATACGATGAAGATTGCTTAATGTAAAATGTTTTCCTTTTAGAGTTTCATAAAATCAGGGCTTGATTAAACTATTTTTAGCATAAGGAGAATTAGTGATTCCTAACAGTGTTTTTCTCCAACAGAGTATCACCAAAGTAGACATTTCCCTAAAATATCCTAACATACAAATTTTTTTAATACTTTGACACAGTTTCAGCTGGTGCTAATGGAGAGAGAACTGTGATAAAATAGCACAGGCTTTTTGGAGTCAAGGTAGTAACAGGTATAGGGGCACAGATAGCTACATCTGCAACACACCCCAGAGACTGAAACCCATTGATCTTTGATAGAGCTCCTGGTACAGTGAGAGTGAAGGTACCTAATGAGGTTCTTAGAACAATTAATGCCTATTGATTCACTCGAGGCTTTGACCATCTGCTACGTTTTTGAATCAAAGTGAAGGGAAAGTTTTAACTTAAAAGAACAACTTGAATGCTAAAGAACTTGGCAGTACTGCTTTCTCCTCCATATTCATATTATCAGAAGCTGCATACTCATGTTGCAAGTAAAAATCATTTATCTGAGAGCTTAATACTTTAGACCATTGAAAAAAATTCTGAGAAAGCTCATTTATATACATTTGTTACTAAATGTAAACCTTGTCCATGTCATTTGGTTTATTTCTGCCACTCCATCTCTCTAATTTTCTTATGTAATTACTTGGTTTGTTTTGACTTAATAAATGACTCATTACCACTATCGTGCCCACTATCAGCAATGATAAAACAAAAGCAGAATCACTGTTTGTACTTAAATCACCTAAATACTGGATTTACTTTTACATTATGTTACTGTTTTCTTGTAGTCCTTTCATGTATTTAGCTTGATTTGTCACCATTTTGGGTTTTCACTGTCACATGAAAGGAATGAGCAATTTAAGGGCAGACTAACAAAGAGACAATAAATCCCTGAGAAAATGTTACTGAGGAGAGGAAGTTCATCTAACACAGCTGCCAAGAATGAGGCAAATGAACATCTGCATTGGATTATACTGCTTCAGGAAAGCTAAAATGAGTCTGTGCTAAAAGAACCTTCTGTTAATCTTACTTGTTTTTTCCATTTCTCCTTTGTTTATGCTTTCTTGGAGCCAAGGAAACACAAGTTTCTTTATCAGTGCAAACAAGTGTTTGTAAAATCCCTTTTTAATATATGGTAACATCATGGCAAGTAACAACAAAGAAACAATGCAAAACTTCAGGTGTTTTTTGACAAGTCACCTCTGTAAACACAAACTTTCCTTGAAAGATCCCTGTGCTCTGCAGCAGCAGCTGCTCTAGCCAGGAATTGACTTAGTCAGTGCCCTCTCTCCTGCTGTTTGTAGCACTTCTAAAGGAAAGAAAGAAAATTCCTCAGCAACAGAGCAGAAGCTCTGTGGCCAAAATATAGCCTTGATCTGTGGAAGGACTTCATATACCTGCAAAGGCTATCAATTTCATATTGGTCACACTTTACTAGATGCACTCAGTTTTAAATCTAAGATTTAGTTTTTCCTGCCATTTGCATGTTCACCTGTGTGCCAAAAACCCAACCAAGATTTTTTTCCTTACAGGTTTATTACTAGCTATCAAAATTGCCTCATAGTAAATCCTCCTAAGTTCTCAGTTCTAGTCTGGGCATTTCCCATGCTGCTATCATTGCCATTGCAGGTGCAGCTGATTGATACACACTACTCAATTTTCTTGGGCAATACTGAAGAAAACGTAGAAGCTGGGCATGGAGGACAGAAGAATGAAAGTCTGGAAAACTAGCAGGTTGTTGCCCTTAGCAAATGTGGTTGTTAAGTCTTCTGCTATTGTTGTTTGTCTTGTTTTGTTCTCTTCCAAGAAGCAGAATTACGAATAAACTGCCACACTTCATTTTTGGAAGATTCAAAATCTAAGAGCTGCTTCTCCCTGTTTCTCATACAACTATTATTCAGAAAATTATCTTCAGCTCTTTTTTTTGAAAATATATCCTCGTTTATTTGATTGATTGTTACATATATTGCTTTAAACTGCTGTTTATTTTTTAAAAGGTTGAGATTACCTTCAGTCTTGGAAAAGGAAAAGAAATACCTCTTCTCTCTTTCTCTATTGCTGTACAGCGCAGTGTCTCATGCATGATCCTGACTGATGTAAAAGTAATGTGTGCAAAAATACATTTTTCCCTCTTTGACTTCCTCTTTGCAAAGCATATAATCAGAAGGATTTTCCTTTCCTTTTGTTGGTGTTTCTCTGTAACCAGCACACAAAGAAGTGGGTTTTACATAGTCATTGAGGAAGATCGGGGGGTTGTGGCTGCTCCAGCTGGGCAAGACAGTCAGAAGAAAACCCTGAAACCCAAGCAGAAGGTCTATACATACCCTTCAGGGATGGCAAAAATAGAACTGTTGTCAGCTGGTTTGACTAGGCAACAATATGAACAGGTTGGCTTATCCTTACAGGCAAGGAATTAATGTTTGATGTCTTGAGGAGTGACTGACGGTGCTAATACATTAACACTCCATTTATAACAGAGTAGGAGGTATCACAGTGTGGCAGAGGGACCACACTGCCAGGTGTATCTCAAGTGTATCTCAGGCCTGTTTCAGGTGTTCTGTTAATTTAGTCCTATCACATAAACACGAATGGAAAATTGAAGCAAGTTAATTTAAAACTGATAAAAAGAAAACATTGAAAGGCAATTATGATAATTTTTTTTCCATTTGAGAGTTGACTAGACTTCTTGAAGGCTTGAGGGATGTGCTGTGTGTGTGCTGCAGAGAAGTGCATGTTGGTGCACTCAGCATTCACAATACTGGCTCATGTCCTTAAATTATTTATATTTGTACAGCTTTGTTTAATTAACTACTACTATTTCCTACCCAGGTTGTCCTCCCTAGGTTCTGTTATACAGAAAGCTAAAATAATTCAACAAGGTCTGATAAAAAAAGTGGTTGAAAGGAATGAGGTGGGGTAGAATCTGGTCTTACAGCTTATGAGAGCATGGAGAGACAGGCAGGGGCTGGGAGCTGAAAGAAAAACATAATTAGGCGAGACAGTGATGGAGTGAGAAAGGGGAGTGAGACTCATAGCTGTGGGAGATTAGTACATGCTTCTCTTTACTGCTCAGCTGGTTTTTGAAGCAATGAGGTTTGAACACAGGCTATTCAGAGTAGAGTCACTGTTCAGGTAATTGGTGTTCAGGTATTACAGGACTCTCTGCTAGCTAGGGATAAAATACAGAGTGAGTGAGTGAGTTAGCACATCCTAATTTCTGTGTTAAGCAAGGAAGAAAATAATAATAAAGTATTTTGTAGATAAAAGCCATCATAACTAGAACCAAAAAGCCAGATGGAGAATACTGGCACAGCATTAACTAATTTACTATTGCTAAGCAATTTTTTAGAGTATATTTTTTAGGAAGCAAACAATGCATCTGGCAAAAAGAATTTGTATCATCAAAATGCAAACTAAGATTTATAGTTGTTTTTAACCCATGAACAAAGTGAAGCTCACTGCATCTCAGCAGCAAAGGGGGAGGAAAGAAAATGAACCCCTAATCTGATTCACTAACAAGAACCACAGCAATTAGCAGTAGTGGAAGTCTTGATGCACAGGCAAAACAATTTAGATGTTCTTGGCTAATGTCAGCCAAAATGAACAAAGTAGAGCTGTCAGAGATAGAAATTTCCTATCCCCGTAGTTGGTCTCATGGCTTGTGTGGAAATAAGTCTCCATCCCACTAGGCTAGTGCTCATACTGTTACGAACGTAGAAGAACTGTACTCTGTGTCTCTTCTGTACATAGGTAGCCCCATCAGTGCACCTATACTGCTGCAGAGGTGCTGCAGCACAGCAGAACAGGCAGCAGGTGTGCTGGGAAGCAGCATGTGCAGGATGTGAGTTGGTCAGTCAGAGGATATATGATGCAAATCTCCGGGAAATCAGGAAACATGATCTGCATCTCTCTAAAGACAGGTAAATAGATGTACTCTTATTTATCCAAATATATATTAGGGACTACATAATTTACCTGGTTAAAACACAGAACTACTATGTCATTGGTAATTTCTTCTTCTTAAGCTGTGATTAAACCTTTGGACAATGAAATGTCATTTCAAGAGGTAGTAGGTGACAATAACCTTTTAATTTTAAGCTTGGTGGTGACAGCTTATAGTCTGTTTTGACAAAGACCTTTAGGAGTGATGAACACACCATTATATGAAGAACTGCTCATGGATATAGCCAGGCTTCTCTGCTCCCTGGTCTCTTCCTGCTACCCTTCCCAAACCTGTTGTTATCAGTGCATTGCTGATAGTTGTTTAATGAGTACTACCTCTAGTCATAAACCTTGTCTGTGTGAATGCTTCTAGGTGTGTTGAACAATCCTTGCTTCTGTGTCAGAAATCATGTGTTTGTTTAACTTGTGGAAGAGGGTCTCTTTTTTCTTTTGAGTAGTTGTGTGTAAAACATTATTGGGTGTGTTTGTGTGCCAAACACCTCTTCCTAAAATAAAAACAATGAAAAGGAAGTCAGACTTACAACACTATGTGAATCATGTTGTTGTTCAAATCTTATTTTGCCCACATCATATTTTTAAGATCTATAAATAACTGCATTTTAAATTTTGGTAAAAGAGTCAAGCACATGAGTGGGTAATGTGTTTATTTCTGTCTCCTAAGTGTGGGTGGTAGCTATCCTGTAACAGTCGCACACAGCGTAAACACACTTTCTGTCCTGCTGGCATTGTGTGTTTCCTTTTTGTGGTACTTACACGCCCAGCTTTTCTCTGCCCTGCTCCCTTAATGAGCAATCTCACTACTTGTGGCAAGTTTCAGTTGTAACCAGGAGAAGGAAAATCTCAATTGGTAATGGCAGGATTGGCAGTATGGAAGGCAGAATTTACTGTATTTTGAGAAGAGAGGGAGAACAGTTCACAAAATTGCGTGAAAATAGTCTACCATTTGGAACACATTTTCCAAAAATATGTGGATGAAGGAGAAACAGACATACTTGGATAAGAGAGAAGAATGCATTTATCAGCTAAAATTTGATGCCAGACTAAAGTGGTCATATACTGTCCTTTAAGTTCTTTGAAAGATGAATATCTCAAATAACATTATTCTTGTGTTTTCTTGATGAAAAACAATTCCATTCTCTAAACTGAAAAGTGACACTTAAGGCATAAAAGTTGCCATTTTTATTTAAAGTATGCTTTGCTGTGAACATTTTTTTTAATGGCCCTTCAGTCTTAAGAATGGATAGTATGGACTTGCTAAACACATTTTTAAATAGTTTACCAACAGGGTGATTTAAAGATTATTTGAAAATATTTTGGTATTTTCTGATTTTGAGTATAATTAGTTCTAATCATAACAAATTTCTTCCTATTTTAAGACATTTGGAAATCATAATTTTCTCTAAGTAATATAATTGCAGCTGAGCTATTGGATAAAGGAGATTTGAAGAGGGAAGAGAAAAGTCTTTCAAAGATCTCTGTGACACTGCTGTTCTGTGCAGCAAATAAAGTTACCTCCCTGTAACATGGAGCCTTGTCACTTTGAAATTTGGTCACTTTCAAAGTGACAAGGCTCCATGTTACAGGGAGGTAGCTATATTTTCTAGATGCAAGTATGAATAGATCATCCTGACAGCAAATGTAGTCATCACATTGAGAGCATCATGCACAGTGGCCTTGACTGGCATTTTTCCACTGACAGCTGGTGAGGACTGCACCTGTTAAACTTCATGGGATCAGGAACTTCTGTTCTGACACCTCTATTATTTGGACATTTCATGTCAATATGTGATGGGATTTTTTCTATATAGATCTTAGTTTTCATCTGTAACTTAGTTACAGTTAATAGCTTATTTTTACTTTTTATGTCCTTGGTTTTGCTTACAATTTCTAAAAAGTCCTAAATTCAAAGCAAATGTATATTAGATTAGAGGAAGAAGAAATAATCAGCATGATCAGTACTCCCTCCAATAAAGGACTCCAGATGTTGAGAACTTGCTCTAAGACCTCATCCCCATGGCCAACACCAGAGTAAAGCCACAAAGACTAGGATCCAGAGGGACAGTGGAAGAATGAGCGTAACATCAGAAAAGGGTTAGAAGCTAAGAAAATTGTGTGTGTTCAATTTTTAATGGTAGTGTTGCAATTACTGCATATTTCCCCTATATTAGTGCTCTAGCTACTTTACTTTTCATTCTTTTTCTGCAGTAATTAAATGAAGACTAATGGTGATCCTTGAATTAGACTGTTAAAGATTCTATTATATTAACAATCCCAAAAGCACAGATGGTTGAGGTTCCTTCACCATCTTTGGGGTCTTCATTAGACTTTCTCCATTATGGTCACATCACTTTTGCACTGGGGAGCCCAGAACTGGACATGCACTCCATGTGTGACCTCACCAGGGCTGGACAGAGGGGAACGACCACCTCTGTCAACTTGCTGGCAGCAGGAATGGCCTTTAGGCCATCCCACCATGTCTCCATGATTGCAACAGGATTGTAGCCCTGCAGATGAGCACAGGTCTCTAATTCATCATGTCTATTCCCTCTTCTACGTACATGTTCTTCAGAGAGGCATTCTAGAATCCTGAGAAACCCAAGGGCCTGGGTTTTTCCAGTGATGTTGCTTTGGTTACAGGAAAATTCTGGAGGTGCCCCTATTCAAGTCTTGTTTTCTGCTTTTGTAACAACATCACCCTATGCCTTTTGATTATCAGCCCTATCCACCCCACTCTCACAGGACTGCTGGTAATTGTCCCTCTGTTGTCATTCCTAGTTTGAATCCTTGAGAGTGCACTCAGTCCCACTGTCCATGTCACTGACAAAGATGTTGAACAGCTCCAGTCCCAATACTGACCACTGAGGAAAGCTGCTTGTCATTGGTCTCCACTTGGACATTGAACCACTGACTGCAGCTCTTCGAGTGTGACCATCCAGCCAATTCCTTATCCACTGATCCATCAAATCCATGTCTCTCCAATTTAGAGACAAGGACATCATGCAGGACGGGGTCAGATGCTTTGCACAAGTACGAGTAGATGACATGATTGCTCTTCACTTACCCTGTCCATGTTATTGTGATGATTTGCAAGCAGAAATTTGAGAAAATAATCTGACGTGATTAAAGATTTGACATTTGCATCACCTTGTGGTTGGCTTAAAAAGTAGGATTTTACTTTTCTGAAAACCCCTACTTCATATAAACCAGTGGGAAAAGAGGTTTGTCCCAGTATAGAAGAGAAGGCTTTTTACAAGTTTATCTCAAGGCAGTGTAAAAAGTAATCACTAATGTCACTCATTTGGTCAAGTTCTATAAATATTTTTGCAAGGAAAATATTTGAGTTAAGTTAGCTTGCACAGAAGGGGAGAGGGATTCTGGTGAACGTTTTACTATCTGTGCCCTGTGATAGGCCATGTGCCCATGTGTGTGGGGAAAATATTTCTTCAGCTCAGCTGCACATGGAAACAGACAGTGAAAGTGCTGCATATAATTCTTTCTGGGTTTATTCATATAAAAGGAATGTGTGACATTTAGTCTGAATGGAGCCTTTCAGTGCAATGCATGTACTTAATATGGTTAAGACTTTTTTTTAAAATATACTTTAAAACTATGCACCCTTCTGCTAATGATAAATTAATTTAGTATACTAATAGGATCAGTGTTGCCATGCACATGAGTTTAAATTACAAGCAGAACATCTATTTATACTTGGTTTTACAGTTGTCCCACATGCTCTATTGTATAATTTCAATTGCTTGTACAATTTCTAAACACTGACTTAGTGTTTCATGCCAATACTATAAAATTCATCAGAAACAGTTCAGCCATTTCTGGAAATGATAATTTTTGTGAGTCTGTCAAATAATTGATTAATAATTCTAATGTTTTTTCATGTTAGAACACCAACTCAATAAGGGCATACTGGTACTTGCAAGTGCCACCAGAAGTATTGAAATATCTGTATTCACGGCATAAACTGCTTGAAATATTAGAGCATTGCACAAGTCATGCTTTTCTTGTAGGTTTCATGGATGCTTGCTTATAGCAGAAGTATCACAGAGGTTTCCCTCTTCTTGTTATGCTGCCTGGCAAAAAACTGAGTCAGAGTCTGTAGAGGAGAAATATATATGCCTAAGCATTTATTCTTGGTTTACTTGCCACCTAGTGTCAGGTAACATATCAACGCTTCCCTTTCCTTCTGCTTCCTAACTGGTTTCCAGTCATCTTAGCTTTGTCTTCACCTCTTCCCAGCTTCTTATCCCAGGCTTTTCACTCAGTCTTATTCTCCTTTTTTTCTGTATTATTCATCCATTTTCCCCATCTTACCCACCTGTGTGCCCAACAGACCTTGTCTCTTCCCTTTCAAAAATCATCTCCCAATGTAAGTATTGATGGGAGATTCCTTCCTTTCTAGGATTTTCTTTGCAAGCTTCAGGTCCCTGATTCCTCTTTGCTTCTTTGCCAATTAGCCCGCACTGTGTGAAAGATGTAATATTTTTTCCCAGTGCTTTTTACAATACTGTGAGGGAGGGATAGAGTAGGCAGAAAATCAAATTAATTGAAATTATGTACTAAAGAAAATGCTAGAATTCTTTTGCTGTGTGACCTTAGTTTGTACCCATCTGTAAGGTATAGTACAACCCTGTCTTCAGGGTTGTATATACTGTATATATGTATAGAGTATATGTATAAGTATAATAAGAGTATAAATGTATACTCTTATTCCTTCATAAGTATATATTAAAGGATGCATTTATAGATTTTTTTTTCCTAAGGTGCTTTGTTTTAAGGAGAAAAATGCAGAAGAACAGATACTGAAGCATTTGTTATGCTTCTGAAAGTGTATTATCAAACCACTGTGAAATTAGCTGTTTAGCAGCTGATCATATTCAAAGCCAAAATGTTATTCAGAGTTTCTGGATAAATTGATACACCCTGCAGTAATCCATCACCTAAATTATGTACTCAGAATGACTGGCTTTTCAGGAAGCCAACGCACAAGAAATGATTCTGTGAGTGAACAACTGGTTAAAAGAGAGGCAAAAATACGAGGAATATACAGGCAGCCCTTGTAGTAGAGATTGGTCACCACTGTTTCTACAGATATTGTACTGCCTGCCTTATCATCAGAGTGGTTTGGGTTGGAAGGGACCTTGAAGACCATCTCATTCCAAGCCCCTGCCATGGGCAGAGACACCTTCCACTAGACCAGGTTGCTCAGAGCTTCATCAAACCTGGCCTTGAGCACTTCCAGGGATGGGGCATCCACAGCTTCTCTGGGCAACCTGTTCCAGTGTCTCACTACCTTCACAAATAAAGACTTTCTTTCTAATATCTAAATACACTCTCTGTCAGCTTGAAGCCATTTGCCCCTTTTCTGTCATTAAATGCAGTTGTCATCTCTCCCCATCTTTCTTGTGGGCGTCAGTGAGGGCAGGCAATTATGTGAGTACTCTGCAGTGAACATTGCTAATAGGGGTTTTTAATAAGGATGGGACAGGTTGTAAAGAGTTCCAAATGGATCTTCCAAGAAGGAAAACCTGGAGAATAAAATCAAAGAATACATTAATTCCTACCATTAGTTACAAATATATTCAGGGACGGGAGAAACCCTAATCCACATAAAAATACCTCTTAGGTGTGAATTACAAAACTTATGACAATTTCATGAACATGTCTTGGCTGCAGTCAAGAAAGTACATCAGTTGTGTTCCTCACAAGAAAAAGGACAGAGGAAATTGCTATGTACCCTAGCCCTGACCCAACACTAACCATAACCCTAACACTAACTTAACCCAATACTAACCCCAACCCTAACCCTAACCCAACACTAACCCTAACCCTAACCTAACCCAGTAATAATCCCAACCCTAAGCCTAACCCTAACCCTTGGAATTACTTGCATCCTGTGCAGTTATGATTCTCCTGACTCCACCAAAGATCAAAAATTATGTCCTAGAACACAGAAACCATGAGAAAGACTAAAAAGATAACTAGAGGTGTGGAATGGTTGCAGTACAAGAAACGACCAAGTTCACACTTAGTACAGAAAGAAGACAAGTAGAAAGGATACATAAAAGAGGCTTCTGAAATCGCAAAGGGCATGGAGAAGAGAGAATGGGCACCAAACTGGCGAACCCTGTCCAGTATAAGAACTCAGAGACGTTGAAGAACGTCAGCAGGACCTAAGCTGGAAACAAAGAAGCAGAGATTTCTTTTATGAAATGCATAGCTGAGCCGTGGACCTCCTTGCCAGAGGATATTGTAAATGTCAACTATTTGTACATGCTCAGGAGGTCTAAGCAAAAGATAAATCTCTTACTCTTTTTTAGAGTGGTTCTTAACTCACTCAGGCCTTGGTCCAGACGGCTTCTCTAACACTAACTTTGCACAAATTATAGAGAATAGAAATGTGCAGCTAAGAAATTTGTGTTGCAGTCAGCAGGAAAGAAGAAAAACCCTCTGATGAGAAATATAAAAACACCCAGCCAGACCAACTCAGTGAGCGGATAAGAGCTGCAAAAGCAGAATTGTGGCCTGCCATTTGGAGTCTTAAGGAGTGTAAACAGTTGATAGAGCTAGGGAAAGTAAACAAAACTTCTGCCTGGAAAATGGAGATTTTTAACAAGAAGGAAAACTCCAGCTTAGCTGCAGACAGCTGGACACAGTACTGAAGGAAAGCACAGATGTCCTAATTCGAAGGAGTCCTGCTGTGTTTGAAAAAGACGAGACAAACAGTAAGGTTAAAACTGAGTGCATGTGTACAAATGTCACTGCCTTTGTGGGGAGCAAGATATACATGGATAGATGGATATAGCAGATATAGAGAGCCTGTAATTCAGTAATTCTTTGGCTTACAAATGATCACTAGACACTCAAGAAATCCCAGTGACCTACAGGAGTGGGGGTAATAAACTGTTTGTATTTCGGGATTCCTCCATGGCTGTCCATTCAAAACTAACGGGCTGCTGAGGTCAAGAACATGCTCTGTCTTGTTTTCTTTTATCCAGTATTGGATAAAAATGTTGAGCATTGGCCAGATACCAATGTTAAAATGTCCAGCAGAAACTAAAGGCGCTGTCAGCAGCATTTAATGAAGATCATCTGCATGAATCGTGTATTACTTCCTTCATTTCTATGGCTTTTCTAAAATCAGAGGAAAAATCCATCCAATAATTAGGTCTTTGCTGCATGTACTGTAAAAAAATCATTACAGATTTTATAAATCTGGAGGCTGCTTCTACATTTATCTCTTAAATATGTTAGTCTACTGTAAGATACAGAGACAGACATACGTTTTGGTCATATATACTGGATAAAAACTCTGTCGCAACAGGAATGTTTATGCAGGTAAGCTGCTGACATTTTGTGGATAAAGAGACAGAAAGGAAGGAAGGATCCTTCCTATTGAAGGAAGGATCTGAGTTAAAAATTGTTTGACAGGACTAATAATGGCTCTTGGTAGCTATTACTAAATATTACCTGAAAAAAATGGAAAAGTGAGCCAGGCTGTATATAAATACATTTTCCATGAATGCTTAAAAACAGTATTTTCTCTTAGGATAACATATATCTAGTGTGCAAGATAAGCATAAAATAAATAGGTTTTGTATATGATTTGACCAAATGTTACAAACACTGTTCCTCTAAACAGTGCGGCTGATGGTAACAATGGAGAAATTTCAAGGTGAGAGAAAGGAAAGAGATGACAGCCTCAAGTAGAAAAGGTGAATGATTAAACCTTTTTTCAGCACTGATCTAGTACTATGGGACTGAAAAAGGGGGGTTCTTGGTCCTCTGAAGAAGATAAAACTGTGTGTTTATAATAAGACACTTGATTAAAGGATAATTTGATCTCTTTCTTCCTTATCTTTATGGAGGAGTATAGCAAATAATACTGGTGGCTTAGTTAAAAATATACCTGGGAGAGCTGACCTGTTGTGGTTTCTAACCAAAAAGGGGAGTCTGGAGTAGAATCAAGATTCTAGATTTTAAAACCCTAACCTCTGTATTTCCTAATTTAATAAAATATAATAAACTATCAATCAAAAAACCCCAACAACAGCAACAACAAAAAACCACTAAGATAACCCAGTAACAAACCTCCCCCCAAAATAACCAACTAAACAACCACCCCCACGCCCCTCCCCAAACTCAAGCATTTTATTCAGCATAAAATAAAATTTTTCCTAATTCTGTTTATTGATTGAGATTGTTCTTTCATTACTGCAAAAAACTTTACTCCTGTCTGTCTTCCACTTCCCATCCTAGGTAAATCTGTTTTCAGTTTTGACTCTCCTAAGGTGATCTTCAGCACTTTTCAATCTAGATCTACCAAGAGCCCACTGGTCCCTTTCCATATGCAGTGCTTTCCAAGCTCCTTCCTGTCCCAGTCAAAAAGTGACAATTGCAGCCTTTGTTAAATATCTCATGACTTAGAAATTGTCTGAATTATTTCAAGCATATCCTTGCAGAATTTCTTCCTTGAGCAAGTGCTAGCTTTGAAGAACTACAAGTGGAAAAAATGCTTTTCATTGAGTTAGGAGGGAGGGGTGAAATAACACTTTTAATGGAAACTATTAGAAATGCTCAGTGACAGGATCTCTATAGCAGACACATGTATGTACAGCTGCTGAGGCAGAGATACACTCTCAAACTACATCCAGCGTGTAAATCTCTGTAAATATTAAACTTAGAGAGCTTGTCAGAGAAAAGGATGTACTTCAAAGTGTCTCTGTAGGTGACAGAAAATCTGTAAGACAGTTCAGTTGTGAATCCCAGGCATTTGTTGCCATTTAACTGCTGCTCTGTCCTGCTCATATCTTAAAACTTGCTTCTGATGAAGTTTGGCTAAAATGGCCTGATAAAGGTCCCATTCCGTATAAGAATTTGTTTCACTGCCTGTGTAATGCTGGATGGAAGAATGTTGGAGGTCATGTTTTATTGGATAAGTGGAGGCTGTGAGCAGGCGGGAGCAGCGGGAGGGGAAGCTGGAGAAGCCGTGCTACTGCCTGTCAGGGTACACAGCAGTTAAAGACCGGGTTGGATAATGACAGTGCCGGGATGGTGTACCGCAGTAAGGGGCGTCCATCCATAAATACAGTAGGAAGTTTTCGGCAGTGGTCTGACAGGAAAGTCTACACGGAGTCAGATTTCAGAGCTGGAGCAGTGAATTGCAGTGAGTCACACAGAGAGCCTGAGTGCTGCCTTTGTTCCACTTGTGTCTGAACGTTGGAGGAGAAACAGCAGGCTCCAGTTTTTATTAACTTATTTTCATAAGCATAAAACTCATGTGCACTGAACTTTTTCCTCACTTAAGTTCTTTCAACTGACTTTCAAAAAATGCTCTCATGGTAAGAAATCTTGCTTCTAAATTTTACTTTTTCTTTTTTTCCCCGTGTGTTTCTGTATTACAGTCTTTGGTCTCATTCTTCCTCCACCTCCCTTTTTTTTGGCACACCTGCTCCAGGCTTGCCTGGTGGACCTGGGACTTGTCACTACTGCTCTTTGGCTTGTCAATCCGTGCTGGTGCAGCAGCTCAGATCATAGAAGGTAAGGCTTCTCCAAATCATGTTTATAAATCGATAGAAAGTGTGAATTTTAAGATTTGCTTTCCTAATATGGAAAGAGAGTCTACCATTTCAGATCTTCATTTTCTCTGCTGCTTACTGTTCGTCATTTCATATAGGAAAGCTGCTGTGAGTTAGGAGCTTAAATTCCCATTCATTCTGGATAAGGGGAAATAAATACATTGGTTCTCCAGCTCTAAGGCAGCCTATCATGCCTGTTTTCTCAATATATCTTCAGAGTGTAATAATTAACAGAAAGTACTTTAAAGAAATTCAGAATACTGAATGTTTTTATAATTAGGATAGATATATGTGTCACTGTGGACATATCAGGAATGTGCCAGGCATGATGTGAGTGCAAAGACATGGATGTGATGCTTGTTTCAGTGCACAGAGATTTCTCCTGGTAAGAGTCTGACCAAATTGAGATTTTCTAATCTCTTGAGTTAAGTGTCTAGTTTTACCAGTCCAGTCTTTATGGACTTTCAGTGAAAAGTCTTTTTGTAACTTCAGGTCATATGTTCTTGTAACAGAGCCAAATTCCTCAGCATCTCTGGAAAGCATAAACTCACATTTAACTAGTGAGAGAGAACACTGATTTTAAAGTTTATATGTAATTTTGAGAAAAGTGAAAAGGCTTCACATATTGCTTTGCCATTAGGAAATATATTTCTATCAAAAAGTTTTTTTACTGTCTTGCAGAAATAGTTGGAATTTGTTATGTAAATGACCTCTAGATAACTGTGTGATAGGAGCATTAGAAAGAATTGTTGGGAAATAGATACCTCACATAAAGACTTTAATGTTGCTCAGATTGATTTTTCCTCTTTAATTGACACCATCATAGATCACTGACGCTTTGGCATCTAAAAGCCAAAGCCCCAGGTGGTTATTGCAGTAGGAGAAAAAGCCACAGATTAGTTATCACTAAAAATGCTATAGGTACAGATGAGAAATATGTAATGCTGTATTACAGGTAATTAATTAAGGAAACAAACTGAAACCAGGTCTAAGAAATGTATATCTGAATGGTGACTGAAATATAATACATTGTCTGTTGACTGAAGGCAGTTCTGTTGCATCAGGTGAAAATGTTTTTCTTGAGCTGATGAATGACAGTGCATGAGAGAGGTCTGGACAGGAGAGAACCAAATTTTGGCACATAAAAGTTAATAAACAGGAGATCATTAGAACTACAAGTATAATGACAAAAACTGCAAGTATTTATTTGACACATAACTTTTTTGGTGGGTCTATGCCTGTTCCTATTACCTGAAGGTCTGGGGTTTTTTTAATATCCTACCTTTGAAGGTCAGGTCAAAAGTGAGAAGTAGGAAAGATAATCCCTATTGTTTCTGGACATTTTCTTCCAGTGCAGAATTTTACTGGTGCTGGAAGGACACCTGACTTTACCATGAATGAAGATCAAGTAGAGTTATGCAAGATCCTAAGATCACTGGAGACTTGGAAACTGCTCTGGGCATATGATCCTTCATGATTGTTCTAGCCTAATATTTCCTACTCATTTTTCTGTTAATACAAAAGCTCCTGTTCTCAAATGTTTACTAAATTTTTTAACATCTGATTTTTAAGGGCTTGATATAATGTGGGTCTCATGCTTTCCATTCCACTACATGTTTTCCTGATGCTTTGTTTAAATTATTTCATCTTCTGAAATCAGGTGTTGAATGCCAGAGACAGGAATAATATTCCTTTCCTTCTGGTGCTGCAAATACATGACTAATACAAATTGTACCTGTTACTGAAGAAGAGAATAATTTCATACTTTAAATCCTTCAGTCTAACTATTGGAGAAATAACCTCATTTTCCTTTCTCACAGTTCTTTTTAGCAGTAGAGTGCACAGAAATAAACTGTGTATTTAAGATAAAAATGTTTGGAGACACAGAGTGATGAATTGACCCCCTAGTGTTCAGGCCTTTAGCTGCTAAATGTGTGCTTTGCCCAGTGTCCTTTTTGTCACTGTCTCCTTCTAGATCACTGCTTTCCAGGATTCTCCAGCACAGTGAATAATGCTGCACTGCTTTTCTGAGTCTGGCTCTACTCTATCTACCCATAGCACAGATTTGTATCTGAATTCCTTTGAATGAAAGAGTAACCGTGAATGAGTAAATGTGGTTTTGGAGGAATGGTGCAGGTGCCTTCTGTTGTATCATTGTGCTGGTTTCACACAAAAGGGAAAAAAATACCTTGAGATGTTCTTGAGTTTGTTAAATAATGGCAAGAAAACTGTTCAGGGATTGAACTGTTCACTGAGGGATGGGGAGGGGGTAACTTATTTTTTACAAACCTGAAAACAGTGGCCCTTGGAGTTTAGAGGAGAAAAGTTTGCTATCTTTGCCTTCACCATCTTTGTCCTCTTGTTTTCCGCAGGGGAGCACTGAATTGCGGAGGAGGGTTGAGGGTGCTGAATAAAACAAAAGCCTCAGCAGACATGTAGCAGAGAGCTTGAGCTCTTTCATGACTTTGTGAGAGATACTAGAAAGACTAGTTAGAAAATGTTCGTCTGTTTCCTATCAGGAACAATATTTTGACCAAGTCTTGTTCCTCTTGAGAGGATAACTTGTCTAGTTATGATTAC
Source organism: Corvus kubaryi (assembly GCF_017639235.1). NCBI lineage: Eukaryota > Metazoa > Chordata > Aves > Passeriformes > Corvidae > Corvus > Corvus kubaryi. The sequence goes on along the minus strand of NW_024581137.1, from coordinate 1,682,255 downwards.
TTCCTACACAGAAAAAGTGGGCGGGAAGTTGTAGGGAGAAAATTCAGATGACAGTCTTTGAAATTGTTTGAGAACTTCTGGGCTCTAGTTTAACTTTTTATTAAACCTGTGAGATATTGGGCCTTTCTTTTAGTAGAAGCGTTGCTTTCATTTCCAAGTCCTAGAATGTCTGCTTTCATTGTAGAGTAAAACAAAACAAAACAAAAAAAGTATATAAAACCCTATATTTAAAGTAATGAACTACTAATTCTAAAATAAAATATTTAAAATTTTGAAATATTTAGTTCAGAACTTTAAAATTCAGTTGCATGGCCTGCAAATTGATGGGATTGGTCATTATTTCAACAAAACTTTTAAGAAATAATGCGATCTTGCTTCAGAGTGAAACTGAACACGAGTTCTGAAATCTCAGCAGTTTTCATGAGTTCGAATGATGAATTTTTACTATCTCTGTTGAAAGGCTTTAGTCCATTTCATTGCAGCTGGCATTGCACGTGTACAAAAAGGTAAGGAATAAAATGCTTTCTTCCTCTTCCCCCAGAGTTAGTGTCATTTAAACTATGGAGAGCTTTTGCAGTTTTTCTCTTGTGTTCACAAAAATTGTGCAAATACAGTACCCAATTCTTCTTGGGTTTGTGTGGGAGGACTGAAGATATGTTGGTGTCTTAATAATTACTTCTCACTTCTCTTTTGTTCAATTGACAAGCATGTGTGTCTCTGTTCATAAAAGCTTGGTCTGTCTTATCTGGCACTGCCTTGCAGTGCATGTACTTGGCCCTTAATTATGCCTGGTAATGTATTTTGACTTCCACTGGTTACCCTGGCTGCTTTTAACACATTTTGTGTCTTCAATAACAAATTAAGTTAGTGAACAGAAGGTACTCAGAGCACAGCCCTGAACATGCTGGCATACAAACTGTGGACAGAGCTAAAGTCAGAAAATCTCAAGTCTGAGTGATAGACTCATCCCTATGACTTGCTCTAGCTTCTTGCAGAAGTGACATTTATTCTTCTAGGCTATCTAGGCAGTTATCAGCATTTCTCAGTTCTCTGCAGTCAAACCAGTGCCTGCATTTAAAAAAAATATAGAAAACAAATGTTCAAATGTATGTGGTTCTGCAGTTTATATTATGTTTATGCACTCTAAAAGAAGCTTTACAAATTTCTCATTGACATCTGGGTTTTATTATAAGCCAAGCTGAACAGCGCTTTCTTGGCCTAAGTAACATGCTTAGCAATTGTTTACATAAAGTAAATATTTGTCTCCTTCATTGGCCCTCTGTACACAGAAAGGCTGTCATTAGGCTGTTGACATAAACTTTGCACTCCTGACCTGCTGAGTTTAATGGACGAATCCTGAATTATTGACTTTCATTGGCTGGTGATCAACTGGTGCAATTCTTACAAGCAACAAACCAGAACTTCTCTTCACAATGAACTGACATAATGAGTGTGAACAAACATGTCTATACATTCAAAATATTGTTTCTACCAAGTAATTGTTGTATGTGCTCTGAGTTTCAAATGTGTGCAATCACATGTGTGATAGGGATGGCTCAGTCCATTCTTTCCAAAGACAGGACACAATTACAGCGATAATAAAGCACAGTCCTTCTTAAAGAGAACTTAGATGGCATTGCAATCCTCTTGCACCAGACTGAGCATTTGGACATCATCAAACTGCAATTGAGTCTAAATTGAATGAACCACTGTGATCCTTCAGGCACATATTCAAGCTGTTACCAGCTGTTGTGCATGTTTTCAGTGTGGAGCCAAGCCTGATTTCATAGCTGATAAAAGGCCTTTCCATGCAAAACACAGTAATTTACAATAGAAAATCAGTTGGTTTCAGTTGGGGTCATCTCTTTCAGTAGCTGAAGAGATTGATAACACCAGTAGAACAAACCTGACTTAGAAAATTTGTTCCATTCTGTTACTTTTCTAAACGGATTCTTTTTCTGTGTGACACCCTCTACATGTTAATTCTCTTGGACAATAAACTACATGTTTCCTAAGTGACTCTACCAGGCAACAGAAGATGGTTTTTTTAGCTTTTTTTTTTTGAGGCCTCCGAAGAGAAAACCAGCTGGGGTGGATATAGTGTTATAATAACTGTCTTCATTTCCTCTCTGGAGGCATCCTTGGGCACACTGGAAGTCTGGAGTAAGCAGTTATTTCCATGATCTTAAATAGAACTCAAAATCACAATTGTGCTTGCACTTGGAGTTTGAAGGACCATTTCAATAAATGAGCATCAGGAGGAGAGATTTGACTGCACTATTTATGTTTGGTATATTCAAAGGGTTCCAAAGAACGTATTTCTTATTCTAACACATTAATTGCAAGATCGAACGCTTGTTTTGGAGGCTGCCTGTGCCTTTGGCTGTGATTTCTTCCCCTTTCCTTTGCTGTGTTAGCCATGGATTAGTTTGGTTTTTCTTGTAGTGGTATCTCACATTTGACCAAATCCATGCAGTAGCTTTGCCAATTTATGGAAATGTGCCTTGGCTAGAAACACAGTAATTTTTACAGTTTAGTGAAATGTGATTGCTTTATTTAAGCTGTCATTAATGGTAACTATTTAAGAGACAATGTCTATTTATCATCATTAATATTAAGTCCTCAGACAATCTTTTCCCATTTGGCCAACCCACACTATCACCACAGGTTCATAAAACATCAATATCAACCACCAATTTAGACTGTGGTTAATTCTCTTCATGAAAACTTCCTATCTCTAGCAGCTCCTGTTCCCAAACCTAGAAATTCACAGATGTTGCAGAGAGTAGAATGCAGGTAGAATTCTCCCAAAGAATGAGTAAAATGAGCAAACCTCAGTTTTAATGTATTTGCATATGAGCATGAAATGAGAGATGTATCATTCAGCATACTTTCTGGTCAGAAAGCCTTGGGAAAAGCAACTGGCAGAGCTGAATGTGTCCTGACAAAGAACTGCAGTATTTTACATCATTTTTGGCTGTCTTACAGCCCAGTCTGAGAAGAGCCAGGGTCTGTACCAAGTTTTCCTGAAGGGTTCTGAGAAGAACCAGGGTTTTCTGGAGACACTCAAATGTGTTTTATTCCAAACATTCAATCGACGGTAGCCTGAATCTGGTAATAGAGATTCAGCAATGAGATTTGAATATGAATTGCACCATCTTCATGGTCTTTTGCTTCATCTTCAATACAGAAGACAAAATATTAACAAACAAGGGCTTCAGCCAGTTCATTCTATATTTGGGAACCTCCTGAGTCTTGTGACTCTGGGTCTACCTCCTCTGCTGCCCCTGAATCCAATCCTTGCTGTGAAGAGTTACCACAGTAACTTATAATTGATGAGGTACAGTTAACTTCCAGTCCTATTTGTGACATATCTTTCTCTGAACTGTGAAATCAGAGTTCCATGCATAGTCATGATGTCTGTCTCTGCTTCTTTGGAAAGCTGAATATAGCTTTTGACTTCCTCTGTACTTTTTTGGTAGATGGCAACTAAGAGAGCATTATAGTATCTGTCATTACTCATTGCATTTCATAATCACTTCCCTTCTTACAAGTGATACACATAACCTAACTCAAGGAGAACAGAACCCACGTAGAAATAATTTTAATTCTGTGCTGCCTGCTAAAGAGTAAGTTGATGACTCTTGAGAGAAAAGAATAGTGCTCCAAGACATGCTTCAAAATTTCCTATAAACCGTGGATATTTTGGATAGCCTGTAACTGGGGTTTGCTGAAAAACAGTTCCAGAATATAATCCTGTGTGGCATCCAACCTCTGATTCATCTCTGGTGATATTTCATATAAGTAAACAGTAAAATGAAGCATATGAGAGTTGGAAACAGGGTCAGGTGGCATAGCAAATACATAGACACACTGTCTGAGAGTATGGGAATGAGCTCAGGAAAGTCAAAGCCCTTTTGGAATTAAATTTATCAAGGGAAGAGAAGAGCAACAAGAAAGGCTTTTACAGGAATACCAGCAGCAAAAAGAAGATTAGAGAAAATGTGGATCTGCTGCAAAGTGAAATGGGGTGAGTCTGATGACAGGACATGGAAACAGCCCAGGTACTCAATGCCTTCTTTGCCTCGCTTTTTACTGGTAAGATTTCCCTTCAGGAAACTGAGCCCTGAGCCCAACTCAGAAAGTCTGATGCCATGATTAGTCCCCCATTGAGGCAGACTGAGTGAAGGGACATTGAAATCAGTTGGATAACTGCAAGTCCACAGGACGTGATGAGACACATCCATGAAGGCTCATCAAACTGGCTGATATCATTGAGATAGAACTTTGGAATACAATCTTTGGAAGATTCTGGTGATCAGAAGAAGATCCTGTGGATGGAAAGAAATCCAGTGTCACTCCTGTTTTCGAAAAAGGCAAGGAGCAGGACCTGGGGATCTGCAGGCTGACCAGCTGACCTCAGTTCCTGGGAAGGCGTGGGAGCACATAATTGTGGAAGCCATTCTAGTAAGAACGAGATGATAAGGAGTAGTTAGCACATATATGGGAAGGGGAAAATCTTCCCTGAGAGGCTCATAGCCTTCAGCAATGAAATAACCAGCTCAGTGTGTGAGGAAGAAACATCTGGTATTTGTGGTCTTGTGCAAGACTTTCAGCCCTGTCTCCTGTAACATCCACATTGATAAACTCATGAAGTAAAGACTAGATAAGTGGGCAGTGAGGTGTATTGACAACAGTCTGACCTACACATGCTTGAAGGGGTGTAATCCAGTGGTATGAAGTGCAGTTACTGGGTGTCAGTTACTACTACATTAGTATGCTACCCTGTGGTGCATACTGAGACCAACACTCTTTAACACCTTCATTCACAACATGGATGATGTGATAGACTGAACCCTGAACATCTCAGGTAGAATCCAGTCCCATAATTACGAGTGATCCCTTCAAAAATTTTACAACTTGATCTGTGAGCCATGCTCATGGGAAAAACAGACAACTTGAAAGAGCAGATCTGTTCGGGGTAAGAGAGGAGCTATGTAGCCTTTCTAGATGTATTATTTTCTCTTCCTTGATGGTACCAAAAAACTGAACCAGGTGACAGAATGTATCAAGCCCCTTTTTCCCCACCATTTTACATATACACTGTATTGTCGTATGTTTGATGTCTTAACTGGATAACTAACAGCTGTCAAACATACGTTGCAGGCACAACAGTTCTTGAAATATAATAATTTAGAGTTGTTGCTGCTTGTTCCTGTGTTTCTTTCTGTCCCACAGAAAACTTCTGGCTCAGCACTGTCATGTTGCATTAGAAGGTATATCTTCAAGTGTGAAAGAGTTGTTGTGGGTGATTGAAACAAATGTGGTTGTAGCTTGAGTAATTTTTGCGCATCAACGTCTGTATGGTGGTCTACAAAGCAAACTGAGGGGGAAATTATGCAAAATCAAAAGCTTTTCTAGGAATCCTCTCATATTTGGAATTCCTAACACCAAAATATCCATTGATCAAGTCAATCCTTCTTGCCAGTGCAGTGGCTGCCTCACAGAGGGACGTGTGAGGGAGCAGTGTCTCCCCACAGTAAGGATCTTTATTTCCGCCATCCCGCTTTGGTCAGCTACAGACTAACTTAATACACTGTGTCACTTCTGTGAATGTGATGCTTTTTTATTCTCAGAGGGCCAAAGTCTTAGCTTTTTTAGCCTTCAACTTTCCAAAAGCTGTTCCAGTTCCATCTGTTTCAACACTCTGCCAAACCAGCACAGCTCTTGACTTGGTAAGGAGGAGCCACTCATCTATAATGAATGCTCCACAGTAGTGCTGCCACTTTGTGGTGCTTGTGGGTGTGGGTATACATGACTCAAACCCTTTCATGCTTTTCACTGTAAAAAACAAGCAAACATTTCATCCTGTTCAGGCAAGCCATGAATGTGGTTTAACAAACATGGTTTGATTTTTTTTAGTTTCGTCTTTAGTTTCTTTCACATGCAATTACAGGAAAGGCATAAAGGACATACAAGTTTTGAAAATTTTCTCAGCTGAAAAAATCTGACTCTTGATCAAAATAACTTATTAGTTAATTGTAGTGAAATGGTATTAATGTAAAAACACTTATCTGAAAGAGTTTTAGTTTTTAGTTAGTGTTCTATAAAGTATGTCATATTAGTGTATAGCTCCATTTGTTTTTACCAAGCAATATTTAACTGAACTCAAAGTACTGCTTAAGGTGGCCTTATATTATAAGTCTTTGATTCTACATGTATATTTCTTGTTGGGTTTTTTGTATGTTGGGGTTTCAGGAGGTTATGGGGGGTGTAGGACTTTTTTCTGATGCACTTATAGTGAAACTTACATCTATCATGAGATGCAAATCTGACAAATGAGTACCACATGGCAACATCCTGGGCCAGAGATATGATGAGCTGGGGAGTGGGGGAGGTGTTCAGTGCAAGTGTAAACATGCATAAAATTTCAAGGATGCTTTTCAGTGGAAAAATAAACAAACCACTGGTGACCTGAAGTATTGTAGCTCCTTTTTTACACTTCCCTTACAGAATTTCAAGAGACAGAATGGAATTGTGGCAACTCTGTTACTGCTTTACCCACATGAGCTTTGACTTGTTCAACAAAGAAGTTTTCATTTAAAAAAAAAAATGGGGAAAAAACTACTGCTCCAACCAGGAGTTAATGCAGACACCTCTGAGTATTTACAGTATGAGTGTTAAATGAATACTTGCTTACAAGCCCTCTGGTATACTGAAGTTACTCGTGTCTTAAGTGTCCTATTCCAAGACATATTGTTTCCAGACACACTGCAGAATTTCCATAAACAGCATTCAAAAAAAGCTACTGTCTCATTTAGCTCCTATACAGTCAGTAGAACAAAACTTCACTAGTAAATATATGATTTGGTATAAATGTCTAAAACAACTATGGGGAAAGCTAGACTATCTACATGAATATGCTGTCTTGTCCTCTGTTCTGTGTATAATTACAATACTGTAGCCATACATTGAAGTATTTTGGAAATATTAACTATCCTGTGTGATATGTTTACCTGATATGAACCAAAGCTGGTTTTCCTGTGTCTGAATACTTAGCTCCGATGTGTTTTCTTCAGGGATAAATCTCTAAATGTAGATTAGTGCAACACAAACAATGCAGACTGAAATCCATGAAGGAATATTCATGTGGAACAGTCTGTTAGAATGATACCATCATCAAAGTGGTTGACAGGAAGTGTTTATTTCCTTACTGAGGAAGGTGGGACAACTGTGTGCCTCCAACCTCTTTCGACCTTTCCATTTTTGATTCACAGTATGTAGAAGAAACAAACTTCGCATTTTGAAACCAGAAGAGGCGGGGCAGCACTTATCTTAACTCAGCACTTATCTCCACATCCTCATGTATCTGCACAAGGATCAGACAGGAGCTTGGTCATAATGTCTGTATCTGTCCTGAAGTGCAAGTGGAACAGTTTGACAGACTTCAGGTGATTCTCTATCTCTGTAAGGGTCATGACACAAGGAGTTCTCAACTGCCAGTTTACATAAAATACATCTCGTAAGTTATAGGGAAAGCCTAAAGATTGAGGGTCATGTTCACATTTTCCGAGCATTTCCCAAACTGAACTTCTCTTGTTCCAGTTTAGAAACTTAAGGCACTCTTCATCTGAAGATGAAACTTTTGTTAAGCAGGTATAATAGCCTGGAGTACACAGCATTTATTTGTTCACGTTCTCTCTCTCTCTCTCTCGTTACTAGTACCTCACCATTGTCAGCTGTTCCTGTCCAATATTCTATTACTGTTGACTTGTAGATCCCAGGTGTCTCTCTTAACTTCAGCCACCCTTTACCTCAGGAAGGTTCCACTCCTGGGTAAGGTGATGACGTGGTCCTCATCACCACTATTTGAATGGTGGTAGAGACAATAGAGGCAGACTTTCTTAGAGGACAAAATAGAGCAGAAGAATAAATAACAGTCAAAAGGTGCAACAAAGGAAATTTTGATTGAACGAGTGGGGAAAAGATTCTTCCCTACGGCAGCAGTTAAGTTCTAGAAGAAGTTGGTGAGAGAGTTTGTGGGATCTCCATTCTTGCAAGTATTCTGAACTTGACTAGATAGTTGTCTTGGTGACATGATTCTTCAAGATAGCCCTGTATTGAGCAGCACTCCTTCTCAGTGGCATGATCACAGAAAATAGCAGTCAAAGACCAGGAAAATGAGTATAGTTAATACTAAAAGACTTGGATTGTGCTTGGCTGTCTTAATCCCTTGCTGTTTGTGAGCTTTGTTGGAATAATCAGGGAGCTGATAGGCTTTTAACACTAATACCTCGTATCTGTATAGAATCAAATGGCCCTTTTCCACTTTTTTTATTTGTCTAAAGGTAGATCAAAGACTATACCCTTCTCATTTTCCATTTTCTACTTTTCCCTTTTTCTCTTTTCCCTCTTCTCTTTCCTTCTCTGTTTTACTTCTCCACTTCCCTCTTTCTCCTCCCATTCAATTTCCACTTCTGTTTCTCATTTTGTTCTGTTTTGAAGTTCTACAGAATGCTTTTGGGAGAATAATCTTGGAGCAGGACACAGTAATATGTTACTGTAACCTTATGACTTCTCATCTTTCCTCATGGTCCTGCTGATCATGAGGCTCTTTAAACAATGCTTTTGTCCTCCCTTCTAAGAGAGTGAAGGTTTTTGAAGTTTAAGTGCCTTCTTGCTGTCCAACCTTTCAGGGGCTCGTGGTCAAGCAGACTATACTGACCACAAACTGTGGTCCATCCTTCTCTGCAGCTGTTGCACCCAGTCTCAGAAGGACCCTGACACAGTGACTATAGTCACAAACTTCGGCTGTTTGGGACAGAGGCAGACTGTACCTCTGGATTAATACAAGCAAACGTTATTGTGGTGACTGTGATGGCATTTGCTCCTGAATTATTGTCCTTCTACTAATGCACAAGATAAACTCTCAACATAAAAAGGGAAGTCTCTGATTTCAAGAAGTACTTCTCAAAACAAAACAGACCTGAGCATGGACACATGTCTAAAGACAGAAAATGAAAAGTTATCATATTAACTATATGACTAGCAAGATCAATACAGCACATAGGACCAATTGCATTGTTTTGATGTCCTGTTCAATACATCTTCATTTTTGCAATACAGAAGAGTATAGAGGAGAATTTCCCCTCTGTCTAACTCCAAGACATAATTTGTTACCTGGAGTTAATTATTTTAAACCACTATCCTATTTTATCTGATAGGCTTGCCTCAAATATAAAAAAGAAATATTTCAGACCCAGAAGACTGTCCCAAATGGGCCAGACTTCTAAAATATCAGTGACTCTGTGAGCCAAGCTGTGATTTATTGTTCTGATTCTGTGTTATTCTGGCTATATGCATATGTCACAGAAAATTGACAGCATTCTGATTTAGGGTGATCACTGAACATTATGAAAGGTTTCCACCTGCAGTATTAATGGATATTTTAAACTTAAAGCCAACAGTAAGTCCTTACTAAAACTGGTGCTTTATTCAGCTCGTAAAAGCTAATCTCATCCCTGTAGGATCAAGGCTTGAATAAACAAAAAAGAATATGTTGCAAGATTAAGAAAACAAGCACATATTTGTTTCGTTAGAAGCCACAAATTCATAAAATGTAATAAAACCTAGCACAATTGTACAACCATTGTCTATACTAATTTTAACTCAGAAACAAATACATGTGTTCTTCCCAAACTGGAAATCATTCTTCTGGAAAAGACTTGTGCCTGTCTTAGTTGTGATATAAATCCCTAATAAATTCTTACGTGGATTTCTCATTATATAAAGTTTTACAGCCATGTGACCTTACAAAGAATTAGTTGGCAGAATTGTGTCTTTGAAGACTAAGCATTACTGCACTTTAAAAAATTCTTTGTGGCTTTTTATTAATCTGATTACGCATTTCATGTTTCTCTAGATACAAGAAAGTTTTGACAATCTAGTACTCTATTTTTTATAATTCATAGTTTTTCTTCATTTAGAAGCCATGTTATAAATAGATCTATGCTCTGAATATATACTTGGGAAGATGTTGCTGTAGTTTTAATTTTCTTGATAGCAGGTGTAGACTGTCAGAGAGCACCAAAGGCAGGCTTCTCTGCAGTGTCAGGGAGCAGGAAGCCGAACATCTGGACAAGTGACCCCACCAGCAAGGACACAGTTCCACAGAAAGAAGGCAAAATGATCAGAGTATGTTTGTTGATGGTAGCCAAGAGGCCGTATCATTGCACAAGTCCACAGTGATGAGGAAGCCAGAAAGTCAAGCCAGGAATACAAGTGTTTGGGTAAAGCTCTGGGTCTGAGTCAGCAGGATTCATGGCTGGACATGGACTAGCCAGCTGCAACATAACACAGTCACGGACCAAAGGCAAGATCCTCAGTTTAAAGGCAACTGCCAAAAGAAGGAGTGAGGGAAAGCCCTGCTGTGGCTTCTTAGAACTGTTTTTATGGGGAATGTTGAATGCATGAGACCTACACTGTCACAGAAATGAAGTTTCTGTCCCTGCTCTGGAAATGAACCTCTTTGTTACTGAGGTGTCATCAGATTTTAACATATCGTGGAGAGTCCTGTCTTGGTTACCTTTCTGGACACAGAATAAAAAAAGCTCCTCCTGGCTTTTACTACAGCTGAAGTGATTACATACTGGGTGATGTCTCAAATTGTCGCAGAGAGAACGGTAGTTACACTGCATGATCTTCTGATCCAGGCTCTCACTTCAGGATGTTGCCCTATTATTAATCTGTGCCTATTATGTGTCTTTCTTGTGAAGAAGAAATGGTGCCAGCAGCAATTCTTGTGAGGTAGAAATGGCAGAACAGTGGGAATCTAAGCCCTAACCAATGGTCCTATCCCTGATAGGATATCTCCAGTGATATCCCAGGAGGGATTGTGCTGTTTGAACTTTGTCTCACCGGGGGTATGGAGGAAGGTTTGAGAGGGTTTGTGGTGCAGGACAGAGTCCCACAGTAGCACAGGCATTGTATGATTTGGAGATTGAAAAGCTTAGAGATGTCACTATGCAAAACACCCTCCATTTCACAGCCAGAAGTTACCCTGTCACTGATGATGATGATGATGATGATATAAAATCTTTCTGGGTCATGGGATTCCCTGCTCCATCATACTTTTACTGGTCTATTTACAGTCACACACTGAGAAAAAATATGCCTATTTGCCAAAGCAGAGAACCAGATATTCTCCAAATTTGCCATGCCACTTTAACTATTAAAATTAATAATTAATGTGGTAACTAATATAATAACTTCCAACAAGAAAACCTTGTGACACCTGTGTGCAGCTCATAATGATTTTGGGGTAGCATAGTTTACCCTTAGATTCATTATACTTTGTTCCTGTTGCCTTGTTATTAGCAATAATTTGGTTTTAGCTTTTCTGCCTTGTGTCCGTTATTTTAATATGGCCAACAGAAGAAATTTGAGAGATGCAATGGCATGTGCTCCCTGAGAACCTCCTTCCTTGGCAGACACGAAAAAAAAGATGGCTTGAAGTTTTCTTTACTCTGTCTGACAAAACCCAGCAGCCTTGTAACTGCAAAACCTGATGTGTTTCAGAGATCAGCTTTGTCTGTGTTCATGGTGTCTGTTTTTCGTGCCAAGGGTACTGACCGAGTCCATTGTAACTGTCGTTTATTAAACCGTACATTAGGAATTGCATATGGGAATGGCCACATTGCCCAGCGAGAAATTGCTATTTATAACTGCTTCCAGCCTGCTCTTTCTCTACAATAAAGCATTTTATGCTACAGCCAACTGTTCAAACATATAGTTCTGTGTATGTAGAACTTTGACACTTTGAAGTCTGAATAATTTCAAAAGAAACTGTCCTCTACTTTCTGAACTCAGTATTGTTACTGGCTTCTTTCCCCCCTGATTATTTGAATTTCAACCAAGTGAAGGCAGTTTTGCAGTAGTTGAATGTAGCTCCTCTTCAGAAAAGTTGATTGCAATGCATGTGTAGAGAAAGTAATTTTATTTTCTTAAGCCTTTCTGTAACACCTCTGACCCCTGGCCATAAACCAGCACATTTGTGAGGGGAGGTGCTCCATGTACCCAGACTGAAGATATGCAAGTCTGACATAGAGGGCAGGAGTTGATCTATGGAGATTAATGAAGGAAAACTGCCTTTGGATACCTGTCAGCTTCTAATAATTTTTGGTTGCAGCAGATGGTCTCCAGTTACTACTAAAAGAAATGAACATTCATTTGGATGAACTAGATGCTAAAATTCATGTCAGAGCTAGAAAGGACTTTTTTTTTAAAACGTGGAAGGAATACAGCTCTTGTTCCTCCAGGAACAAGCTGACCAGTAAAAAGATGCAAGGATTTTGCAAGATTTGAAGGATTAATTTTCCCTGTGGGAAGTCTATTCCATAATTACTCATTTTCTTGCACTCTGTCTTGGACACCAGCCACCACTGAAAACTGAAGCAAACAGATGTCTTGTGAGGTAGCAAGAGGTGCCTTCTTTGTTGCTGACAGAGTATGGCTCACGGTGTGCAGAAAAATAGCTGGCACCTGCTGAGGCTGTGCTAAGGATTTAATTTACCCCTTTTACTTCCACTGCAGACCAAATTTGGTCTAATTGCTGCTGGATATATCCTTGCATTCAAAACTGTGCCAAGGACAAGGCAAACCTGCTATGATTAAACTTAAGTTTTTTTATCTTGTACCTTTGCCTTCCTTAAAAAGGTTTATGCTTTCCTCACTTAAAAGTTTCACTATGGAAAGACTGCAGAAGTGAGAATGAGCTGCAGAATCCACTTTCTATAAATTTAGCTCTAGATGAAGTCAACATTTGCTTTTCTTAGGCATTTCTGAGAGTCTTAAAAATGGCAATAGCAATAATAATTTGAGTTTATTTTTAATGTAAAGTGAAACTATGACATTTTCTCCACAATTTTCCTCTACTTCACTCTGTAAGTTATGATACGTTACTGAACCTTGGAAACCTGTTCCAACATCTCCCAGTTAATTTGTGGTTCCTGAGATTCCAATTCCTAACACTATGTCAGTCACAGAATGGGGATTTCTGTATTATGGAACTGTCCTGAAGCCTTGACCTTGAGGTGTCCATGTGAATTGAAAAAATCGGTTACAGTTTTATGTTTACTATCTGATTTTACGTAGTATGCCAGACCCATTAAAAGAAGCATGATTGCATTTTGGCAGAAGTTAATTGGCATTAACATGTTTTTTAAAAATCTTTAATCAGTAAGCTTTTTAAAAAAACTCACTTCATTGTAAAAATCATCCTCAGATCAATTAGGAAAAAGAAATCAGAGCTATGGACCTGAATAACAGAAGTAGTCTACATGGTATTTACTGCTAGAAATGAAAGTTCAGGCAGGCTGGATGCTGAAATGAATACAAAAGCAATGGAAAACTGGAGCCAGAGGGGTTGAAATCTTTTCTGTTTTCTGCAAACTTGGATCCCAAACCAGCACACGGTGTGGTAAGGTCAAAGTAGCATCATGAAGACCCAGAACTGCCTTGAAAACATGAAAACCCAGAAACTGCACAGAGAAAAGAGTAAGGGCAGATGGAATTTACTGAAGTAACTGGGATATGAACAAAGCGTTGCAATATATGACTGATGAGTGGTTCAGTCATTCTGTGCTTGAGCTGGAAATATTCAGTAGGCACTGGAATGGTGTCGGCACATTTGTGTCAAGACACTTTGGAAGATGGCTTCATTGCACAGCAATTAGAGGTTGTCCAGCATAATTCTGAGTGCTTTGTAAAAATTGCTATTAATTCCATAGATGAATATGGTTTCCTGCTGTATTGAACACATATAAATTTTTGAACACAGGCAACATTTTTTAAAATTATTGGCAACCTTACGAAAACTGTTAAGAACAAAAGGACTATCATAAAAGAACTAAATCAGAGAAAGCATTTTCAACCACCTATATGGGGAGACTGTGAATTTGTTGCAAAATTTTGTTTTCAGAAGTTTTGATAAAAGTTTGAGCCCTGAGGAAGAGAGGAGAAAGAATTGTCTTAAACAAAACATTTTATAAATATCAAAGAGGAATTTTATTTGACCAGTCTTGAAATTTTCTATTTCTATTATCTGCAATGAGAACCTATCTCATGAAATTCACCAAGTACCTGATTCCTTGTGTTTTAGTAATAATAAGCATAAAGATAACCAAAAGTCTGTAAGATGTTATTATCTGTCTCCTGTAGCTGACTTATAGGGGAAGTGTGAAGTAACTGGAAGAATTGAGAGCTGATTTGTCTTTCTACCTTTTGTAAGAAGTTGTACAAACAATTTTAATTGCATTCAAAGGAGATAAATGTGCTATGTACTGCAAATAACTTATCTTTCTTTCTTTAACATTAAAATGGCCACGGAGCTTGATTCAGAAAGCCATACCAGGCAGGAAGTTTGGCTATTGTTATTGCTGTCTTTGTTTAAAAAATTTATTTAAAAAGCAGGTAATCAAAGGGAAAACATTCCTGTGATGACTAAAAGGTAGACAAAAAATGCAGACCAAAGATATGCCACTGTCAGTGTTTCAATCATTTCATCACAGTCTACGATCAATCAGAATACTGAAAAGTAGAAAATTAAGCATGAGAAAGACATAGACCTTCTTGAGTGTGTCCTAAAAAGGGCCATGAAGATGATCAGAGGGATGGAGCATGTCTCCTATGAGGACTGACTGAGAGAACTGGGGCTGTTCAGCCTGAAGAAGAGAGGTTTTATGGCATCTTTCAATACCTTGAGGGGATTTATAAGAGAGCTGGAGAGTGACTTTTTACAAATGCACTTAGTTTTAGGGCATGGGCAAATGGCTTTAAGCTAAAAGAGGATAGGTTTAGATTACATATCAGGAAGAAATTAATTACTGTGAGGGTGCTGAAGCACTGGCACAGGTTGCCCAGAGAAGCTGTGGATGCCCCATCCCTGGAAGTGTTCAAGGTCAGGTTGGATGGGGCTTTGAGCAACCTGGTCTAGGAGAAGGTGTCCCTGTCCATGGCAGGAGGTTTGGAACTAGATGATCTTTGAGGTTCCTTCCAAACCAAACCATTCTATGATTCTATGATATTCTGCCTCTGAGCTGTATAAAAATAAATTTTAAAAAAATCATACCACAGTCAGACATCAAGACATCTCACAAAGCCACTGTCTCTCCCTTGCAATATGCTAAGGTCCATAGTAAAGCCTAGTAGCTCGGGCATGGGTGCTGACATGCACATGGGTTATCTCAAAAAGGTAAATTCTTGCCAAGTAGTTTTGCTATACGTTTCCTAGGCTCACTGCTGGCTTTTTAAAAACAACCATATATGCTTAAAATGCAAAAGTAGTCAGAATATTGTAGTATCAAGACTTGCTTGGAATAATACTTTGCAATGTTTTCAGTTAAATTCTGCAGGACTTATGGGAGTTGCTAGTTTAAAGGCATGTATTTATTTCTGTAACTTTTACCTCGTTTGTCTCATTTTCTTCCTCCACATTCTCCACGTGCTTTCTTTAATTCTGTTTCAAGTATTTAAACATTTCTAGTTTTTTAAAAATGCATTTGCTTGGTCATCTGCTCATTTTTATTTTATCTGTTACAGGTGACACAGGGCTATCTATTCTGGGGCTTTTGAGATCATAGTTCTCCAAGATTATTTCTTTTATACCAGCAAAAATCCCATATCATTTAATAAATTTAATGCAGACAAGTTGCTTGATGGAACCATTACTGTTAACAAGATAACAGAAAAAATTTACTCCACAGTCCTTCTGGAATAATACTATTTGTGAAAGGAAAGCTAACATAAATGCTATTAAAGTCTGTCATGATTTGCTTCTGCAGAGTGTTCTGGACTATATCACTTTGAGTGCTGTTAGTATATGCAGCCATATCAAGCACGTTAATTATAAAAAAAACCCTCCCTGCTGCATGGAAAATATTTTCCATTATATGATCCATTCCACAGTGTGTATGATCAGTGATGAAAAAAATGTCTGATTTCCTACTGGTTGCAGTCAGATCAAAGAATTATACAAGGATAAATCAGTTCTGTAAGAAGCACAGTAACAACTAGATCCACTATTACCCGGTATCACAGAGCTGGATAGCCTGTCTGTGTCTCAGAAACATTTGTTTTAGTAACTCTTCACACAAAGGTGCTTTTTCTTTCCATTTTAGACAAATAATCCTTTAGCCATTAGCTTTACTTTTGAGGGAGTCACTACCACCTATCAGTAGGATGTCTGTTAAATTTTCACAGTAATTATATTGGATAGGATTCTTTTACTATAGCTATGAGAAGCTTCAGTGAGATGTGAATTTAACATAAATTTAGCCAGAAAATAAAAAGCTCTGTTGTCAGGAACAATGAGGATATCACCAGATAACAGAGGAAAACTTTATCATCTTCTTAAAAGCAGCAAGATGCTCAGCCTTTTAAAAACACCATTAGTTTTGGTTGTCAGAGATTTGTTTTGGAAATTTCACACTACTTTTCTAATAATGCGATGATCATGAATAAGAAAACATCAGAGCCACAGCTCAGGAGAGTATTTCAGTATGTCCCTGCATTTAGAAACGTGAGTACTAACATCTGTGATGTCCCAAAAGACGCATCTCTAAGTGCCATTCTGAACCAGTCTAAAAACACCATCCTGCAGCCTACTGATACCTTGAGAAGAGGCTTGAAAATGCCCAGTATATTCTGAAACTGATAGAAGCAGAACATGGGAAGCTGCTCTTCTACACTTTCCAGGATTGTGTTCATGTAAATTACCAGGATGGAAAATACCTCGCAAGCAGAGCTGCATAAATGTTTAGGTGTTTGTGGCCTTGGCATTTACCATGCAATTAACGGCATGGATTTTCATAGCACTCCAGGAGACTGAGACATCTTCCATGTTTCCTTTTTACTGCAATCCCTGTTCACCCCCTTTTCCCAGCATTTGCTGCTTACAGCTCCCTCTCACCACCATGTGCTTCTCTGTAAACCTTTGTATAAAGGTTTCTTCCAAAGAAATGCTGTCTATCACTCTTTCACTCCTCCAAGATTTTTCTAAAGTCATGTTACTTCCCTAGCAAATCAGTAGACCATGTTCTTGACTTCAAGTGCATGCATTAAAGTTTGTGCAGTATGGTCTCAGCATTCAGAGTGGACTTGTTGCCCCCTAGTCGTCTTTAAAATCCCAGTAATATTCACAGTGACCTATCAGTGAGTAATGACAGCTAAAAAAGATTATTTTCTACCTGTAAAACAAAATAATGGAAATACAGGTTGAAAGGAGAGGAACTCTGAAGATCCTCTATTCCAACTTTCCATTCAAATTATGATCATTATTAGATCAAACAAGCTTTGGCTTAGCCTGGTTAGCCTTGAACTTCTAGATTTGATGGACCTCCTTGGAGACAACTATTTTAACCCCTCTAATGGGGGGATATACATGACATTCCCTATAGCCTGGCAATTGAAAGCAAAACTTCATGTATCTTGGGAAGATGATCCTGCAAACCAGCAGTGACAATGTCATCCTCTACTGTGCATCCTGATATAACACTGGATTCTAGTCACTCCAGCCTGTATTAGAGGGGCTTGTACTCTATGGGCAAGGAAGAAATATCTGGTTTTGTTATATTCAGCAGTTTTGGTGTGGGACCATTGAAGAGACGGGATTGAAAAATAAATTTACATTTTAGGTACATAAATGATGGAGTTATTTTAAGAGGTTACTCTTATTATTTAATCAAATATTTCCACATTATCTACTCATTTCCCTGGCATTAGAAAACAATTTGTTGTGAAATGTGTGCGTGCAGAGTATATTAAATAAGCATAGAATTCTGACTGCTTCTAAATATGATTTGCAAAACCTATGCTTAAAAATGTGAGAGTTAATAAATGTAATAACTAAAATAAATAGTTTTGCTCCTCAAAGCCTCTTATTACCCTTAGCATGCTGGCGACAAAGTGGAGCTTCACAAAAAAATATTTAAAACATGTCAGTGGCTCATTTTTTTAACAGATCCACACCTAGAAAAACATCTTTCACAAACTATGAATCGAGACTGCTGTAAATCAAACAGTAACTCCATTGATCAATGTATGGAATGAAAGAAATTCCTATGGAATGTAGGAAACTCTAGAAAGAGAAAGGTAGCTACTGGAGCACTTTTTATAAAGAAAACAGTCAAGCAGTGTGTGCTTTGAAAAAAATCCTATTATTTTGCAATCATGTTTTAGATCTGATGTTGATTGAGGCATTTAATATTTAGATGATATACTTAGCAGATGATACTTTGCTGGGCTTCATTTTTTAAGCTAAAACACATTTTTGTCATAAGTCAATCTGATTCATGAACTAAAAAATAAATCTCCGTTCATTTTTACCATCAAAATGAAAACTGAGAAATGAATTGTAAAACTGGTTGTCAGGAGCATGACTGTCATAAATACGTGTGATGAAATTACAAAGATATGAAGAAAAAAGTGAAGCAGGATTATGTTTAGGTATCCAGTCAATCTGCTTCCTCTTTCATCTTGGGATCCTCTTACTAAGCAGAAAAATATGACAAGTATTCAGAAGTAATTTTAATTAACCTTTCCCTGGCTCTAAAGTGTTAGAATTTGAAACTACATGTGTTCTGTAAAGTACCGTTTCTTTTCTGTAGTGGAGAATGTTTAGTTCACTAAAGAGAATTAACTCTGGCAAGAATAAATACTGTGGTAATATATGCAATGTAAAAACCTCCTGTGGACTTGGTTATATTTCACAGTTCCCAACAGAAAAGAAATTGCAAGAAAGGACTGAAAATCTGTCAGCCAAGTAGAATAATTTCAGTAGTCAAGACCCAATCCTCTGAAAGAGCTGAAGGATTTATAATTTCACACAGAAGTAGGCTACAGAATTGGGCAATCCAGGAATATACAAACTTCAACATTAGTTGAAACACATTTGAACATTAACCTCATTAACTGAGCTCAAGGCTCAATCCCATCATATTGGCTTTATAGTACCAGCAAGGAGACAAACAATTCCTGGCAAACTGTAAAGGCAGACTCTACAAAGCAAAACTGGAAATTTCTGCCTTAACATTAGGTGGCAATGATATTTTTATGCAACTGCAGAAACCTTGGAATCTAAATTTATTGTATTGTTAAACTATTGGCAAAAGACTTTTGGCATGGCTTCATGTTTTATTTTACAAAGAGATAATGTATATCAATATATCTCTTAAAATAATTATTTTTATATCATAAGAATTGTGTTGTACTGATTTCATCAATTTAAAAAGGCTAATTAAAAAAAGTTGTAAGACAAACACAAAAAGGGTGCATGAAAATAATCACAGTTCACAAGGTATTTCCAATCCCTCTTGAGGGATTTTCTTTGGCCTGAACAAAGTCTCCTTTTCACTCAAAAACAGCACAGTCAGTTCATTTCATTGGTGACCAGGGTAAGCAAACGCTGCAGTCCTGTTAGCTGCTAATGACCCAACAGTAAAATAAATTTTCATTTCCAAAGGGAAGTATGGTTTTTTTCCAGTTGTCCATGGAGGGCATGTGCTTTGTTTTTCACATTTCGGCCTGTTATTTCTCTGCCTTGTGTCCACTATTTATTGTTGGGTTGGGTTTTTTCAGGAGAGTAAACCATAACCGTTCCTACTTGAAGTGTTCCACATCTCCTTCATGCTTGTTGCATTTGGGTGCAGGAAGCATGCCAGAGAATTAGGCTTCTGTTTTTATTCTCTTCCACTACTGGACTAAGTAAAAATACAAGGGCTCATTTCAGACTTGTCTCAGTGGAAATGAATGAGCAGTAAATATCCAATCTTTAGTCTGGAATATCTATAGCTGCCACACAGGCAAAACTGGATCAAGCAGCTTAAGGTCCTGCTGTTAACAAACACTTCACTAGCTGCTTCAAAACTAGACTGAGCAGCTCTTGTTTAAAAAAAAAAAATCTGCTACCTCATACTGTTTTAATGTTTATGGGAGTTCCAGAGTGGTTGCACAATTTGAATTAATTTGTCACACTTCCATGTTTTGGTTCATGTAGTTTCAGAAAGAAATTTTTTATCATTATATAGTGACAACTGGATAAGTTAATTTGTTTTTAAGTGTGTTTATATGTACAAACATATCTATACACACATGTAGCTCAGCAGCTTTGATCAAGAGCAGAGTTCAGGCTTGTAGGGTTTTGGTGCATCACCTGCTATCATGGTTAACTACCTGAGCAGTCTGGCAGTTTGCACAGCAAGATTTATTCAGTCTTTGTCTTTTAGACAATCTCTCCTTAGCAGCACATTATGTTGAAAATAAAGTGGGACTTCCAAGTGGCAAGTCTATCAGTGGCTCTTTTCACTATGAAAAGCACTGAAATTAAAGGACAAAAAAAATATGAGGAAAATAAATACTTTGGGGTCTATTCATTTGTAGGTTGAAGGGGACCTCTGGAAGTCTCTGGTCCAGTCCCCCTGCTCACCTGTTGCCCAGATCATGTCCAGACCATCTTTTAATATCTTCAAGGAAGGTGATTCCACAAAATCCTGGCGTAACCTGTGTCAGTGCTTAGTCATCCTCACAGTGAGAAAGTGTTCCTTCATGCTCAGAGGGTTTCCTGTATTTCAGTTTGTGCCCATCACCTCTCTTCCAGTCCACGAGCACCACTGAAAATAGTTTGTCTCCATCCT
This sequence comes from Corvus kubaryi, assembly GCF_017639235.1. Classification (NCBI taxonomy): domain Eukaryota; kingdom Metazoa; phylum Chordata; class Aves; order Passeriformes; family Corvidae; genus Corvus; species Corvus kubaryi. Next base: position 1,661,568 of record NW_024581137.1, on the reverse strand, counting down.
CTTTCTACCCTCCCTTCGCGTTCTTATATTAATGAGTAAGAATAAAATAATAAGGTCCTGTGTGTCAGATCCTTGTCACTTCTTTGAGAGAGTTGCCTCTAAGAAGTATAAATGTAAGAGACATCATAGGAGATCAAGCTCTCTTTTCTCCAGCCACATTTCCTGTGGAAAACACAAGAGTGAGTGTGTGTCAAAATATATATTTAAAGAGGCTCTGTCAGGTTCTTTTTAGCTCATTCTTCTTTGCTTACAAGGAATTCTTTGCTACAACATGAAGTCTTTGACACTGTGATCAAACCAATGGACGAGGGTACCACTTTCTGCAAAAGTGTTTATGAAGACAAGAAAAAAGTCATGAAAGGAAGGACAATGGCGAAAACATCCATTCCTTTATATCTACACATATTCTGTTGCCATTCAAATACAGCCCTGCTTCACAAGTAGGTTGTTTGTTACTAGCAGATGCTGCCATTAACTGTGTTTCTAAGTAGATATTATTTTTTGTAATTAATAGCAGTTACTATTAACCACCAAAAATTGCCAAGTAAGATGGATGTAATAAAGATACTGGCAGTGTTACTGGTATTTCTTTTGAACACTGTTTTTCCTGCCAATCAGATCGTGTATCTTTCTGTTCATTCCCTTTCAGTCTGCCACAGAACCTCTACTGGAACGCAGTTCTAGATATCTACTAAGTGTTTTTAAAAAACCTGTCTTTATTTTCTGACCTATCAGAATTCACTAGGTTACTTCAGGACGCTGCAGATGTTCAGATTCCAGATAGGAGAGTGTAGCCAAATACATTAATATCTGTGTGACTTTGGCTACGTGGTCATGTAACAGAACCAGAAAATTTCAGCTGCAGAAAGAGACATGCTGTCAGATGCAAGATAAACCTCCTGCCCCTTGAGTCTGAAGTTCTGTAGTTGCATTCTATAAGCTGAAATAATTTTGTGATCCTTTTCCTTTCTTTAAAATAACAGAAAAGCCCCTACATATGACCTCACAGGCTGTATCAGTTCCTTGGTGTTACTCCAAAGCAAACAATGCAGCTGCCAGACAGACCACTGGGAACTGACCTGGCTCACAAAGAAGCTAACCCATATGGAAAAGTTCTTGGGGAGGGTGTGTGGAAATGGATACTTTTGATCTCTGTATTGCAAATTTCAATGTTCTGTTTGCACCTTCTGCATTCAGCTGCAATGATCATGTCAAATTGTAATTTATGCTTCTATGGAACATACTTAGCATTTAAACAAGAGAGTGATGATTAAATAAGGAAGTGATGAAATAACGGATGAATAAAAGTTTGGGTTTGCCATCAACCATATATTTCCACACTTGCAGAGTCTCAGTTTGGGTATTGAGAGTAGCTGCTGTATTACATAAAATTCTCACAGCTGTACTAAAAGCAACAGAATTACCATGATTCACCCCATGTGAAAATTAGTTACACTTCTTTGGGTTTTTTGACAGTATATACAGAGATCCTGAGAACCAAAAAAACAACTTAAAAGCAATCTCCTCTCCTCAATTTTCATAACTGTTTCAAGTTCAGCCATTGCAATATGATTCTGCTCTTCCTTGAATGCTTTTTATTACTGCCATGTTTTGTGCACGTACAAAGAAGGTCAAAGCTCACTGAATATAAACTGAAGTCCTAATGTTCAGCTTCCAGGGAATGCACGTGAACATATTGAGGTTTTTGTTGGCAGGATTTGTGACCTATGGATGCCAGAATAGGTTACCTCTATGATTCCAGAGCAGCCATATTAATGACTGAGCCACATGTCCACAAAAGTGTACATTGGTATTACTATTCAATTACTAGAATAGTTTGTAAAACAGAACAAAACAAAACAAAACAAGACCATATAAGCTTAATATTCTTTTTAAAGACTGATAAGAGAGGAGGAGTAATTAGATCCTGTTCACCTTAAGTTTTCTTGATAGGTCTGCAAATATAAGTAGGGAATGGGAGACAGAGAGGGGAGGTTTGAGGGATTACTGTGACATTTTTGTTGCCAAGAATGTTGACACACTCATAAGAGACTGAATACTTTGGTGACTGTTGGCCTTATAGAAGCTCATTACTGTTCACAGGTCTGGCAGGATGTGCAGCATATGCCAGAGAACAAGATTAAGCTGCCGTACATTCTCAGGGAATAGGGCTACAGCACTGCCTACAATATTTGTCATAAAACCTACGGTTTGAAAAATGCCTCCTGTGGCTGCAGCTCAACACATTGGATGGCATGTTTTTGTCCAGTGGTTTTGGCAAGAAGCTGATAAACAAAGTCAGAACAAAGATGAGGTAGTATTTGACTATATAGGGCATGGTGGAGGAGGAAAGTGATTCCAGCTGATGGCGGAAGAAAAAGGAGGTGAGAGCAGACAGCTGAAAGATCTGGAGAACCCACTGCTCAGAACACGGAAAACACAGCCTTTAGGCTGCATGATGCTATAATTTCCGCTACCTGGAGACTTCTTTTGGAGTCTGGCACATCAAAGGGCATGCTTTAATTCAGACCTAATTAAAATTTTATGCAACATGGTTGTGCTATTACTAACACACAGCTGTGCTTATCATGAGTGAAATTGGTGAAACCAGTGTCTTAAAATACAAATGAGGGTTCAGACAGTGAAAATAAAGAGCTAAGCATGTAATCAAAGCCAAAAAATGCCAATAACGTTGTGTTTGTTGCTTATTATGCGACATTCTTTTTTTGACTTTCTGAATCTTCAGTTCAAACAAGCATTAAGAAAAACACAATAAATTCTAAGGATATCACTCTTTCTTATTCTTGTCACAAGGCTAATGGCCTTGAAAAGTAACCTTTGAAATTTAAGCCAAAAGAACAACATTTTGTGCAACCAACTTTTTAAAAGCAGAAGGCCAACATGCCAACACATTTTCAATGGATTTATAAACATTGGATACAGATGTAAATCAGCTGTATTCTTCAAGTTAGGGACAGCATGCAGTTGAGACTTCTCTGGGAAAGACTTTCAACTGTATATCAAGTATCAAGACCAAAGAATTACTGCTGTATTCTACTTTTATCTTTTTGTCTATTTTCAGCTCTTGTCTCAAATAACATATGAGTGAACTAAAAATATAATATTTACCAAAAAGAAGACCTTGTCTATTCTCTACATATTCTGGAGGAAATAAAATTATTTTTGGTCATGCACATGTAAAACATAATATATCCTCAGTGTGATTAAAAAAAAAGTTCCTTTTTTCCACTTTGGTCATACAACTTTAAATCCTGAATAAAATATAACAGATGCTTCAGTTATTCTAGACAGAAGCTATTGATTAATTCACATTGTATACAAGCAGTGGAGAACTGCTCAGGAGGGCAATAAGAGGCTCACACAGCTCCAAATTAGTTCAATAATTCTGCATGATAGTAGAGCTATTAAAATTAATGTTACCAAGCTGGAAAATCTTCTACTTCAATCTGAGTCAGTGATCTTAAAGTTAATTATGATCTACCTGGCAATCTGGTCTCTCTGATTTAGTTGTCAGGCAGTGATCAGTGATGTCACAGCTAGATAACTCAACCTTTGGTAAATGTAGAAAATTTTATTTACATGCTAGAGTCTGATTAAAACAGTGAACCGCATTGATGAAAGATCTGATCCATGGGGCTGTTCCAATGTTGCCACACTGTTCCTCTCATATTTCCTTGCAAATAGCACAAGAGAAATGCAGCTTTGAATCAGGGTGAAAGCTGGTTTCAACTCTCTCAAGTTTCTTAAGTGCCTGCTTGAGACTGCATTTTTGGTCATGTGATGAGCAGTAGATAAGGATGGAGTGAAAAGGGGGAATACATGCCTGAAAATGCAGCTACACTGTGAGGAAAAACTTCTGGTCATCATCTACATAGAATAACATATTTCATAACATGGTCACTTTCTGCATGACATCTTTTTGGAAAAAAAAATTTAAAGTCCAGTTTATTGGTGTTCCATGGTAGTATGTCAGTTGAAATTAAAAAAATTTATAAATCTTGTTTGTAGAACTGATTGAAGCTTTTGGAGCTATCTGACAGAGGCAGCAGTGAGTAGGTCTATATCTGAGGATTTTTTCTGAACTTCTAGAATTTCTGGTTGTGAAGAAAGTCCCAAAAACATGGATAATGTAATGTATAAGGCTGTGCACATTTGAACCCAGGTGAAAGTAAAGTCACTGTACTGCATTACTCCATCTGTATGAATGGGGCGAAATACCTGTATCCAGCATCTCATTTTTATTTCATTCATCTTCAAAAGAAAACGTCTACATTCTTCTTAATGAAGATAACAATTCCTCTAATAGATGCTTTGCAAAATATTTGTGTATGAAGTCATGTAGCTGAAATCAGATTTGCTTAGTTTACTGTTGCATGGGACCATGTGTGAGGTCCCCAGTGGGAAATGTGTGGTTTGTAAGTAGTAAAAGCAGTTACTCCACTGAGCTGAAAAAAAGAACCCGTTGTACTTGTGTTCAAGAGGAGATCTGTAGGCAGGTATTACAGTGATGCCTTGAGTTTAATTTGGTTTCACTAGGAAACAATGCAAAAATTATTGCAGCATGTGTCTGTGCAATGATTCCTGAGTCTGCTTTGAGTCTGAACTTCTGTTCACCAAATTTGACAAAGACACAGAGGCCTGATGGCCATTAAATCCTTACAAACCTCATGGATCGGGAACAGAGTAAGGGTGGGAAACATACTTGTGTCCCACTTAGAGAGGGACTGTTTGGAGAACCAACATATTTCCATAAGTTGTCTTAAATGCTGGAAAAGCTTTAGTGAGTGTTTACGCTTTCCTGGCAACAGAATCCAATCATAACACAAAATTCTAAGAATTTATATCAAGAAAACATTTTAAACCCAGAAGGTCTTTCACTTAGGACTTTAGCCAGGATTTCAACCTAGAGCTTTTTGACTAGAAATGACATTTTTATGGTATTTTATTTAAAATCAATGAACTTTTTTTAAAAAAATCAGTGTATTCACTGGGGAAATGCAAAAAAAAGCAGGAGTATAATAAAAGCATATGTGATTTATACTAAGATATAAAAGTACTGTAACACAGCTCTTGGGAAATTAAATTCTTGGGAAAAAGGAAGATGAAAAAAGGATTATGTTGGCTGGATTTTATTTCTACATTTTTACTAGTGCATTCATGCTATAAAAGCATTTAGCTGTCAGAAATGTTGATGTCCAATACAAGACATACTTTTAGTATTTACTGTTCCCATATCTTCTACCTCACAATCTTTTTTCAACTTCTCTGAATCCTGTCCATTTATAAATAAAATCTATTAGCTAATAAATCCAATAGTGTAGAGAATACATGAGAATACACCTAGAAGGATAAAAAGTAATGATAAATATCAGGTGCATAAATTTAAGAACATTTATGAAAGGGATGTTCCTGGAAGAATATAGAAGTCCTCCTAATGACTTGAAAATAAAATATTAGTAACAAAACATCAACTTTTGTTGCTTAACATAAAAGGATGGATAGCTTAGTCATCAGAGAGAGGAACACTGTCCACCAATCTCAAAGTGCTGTGGGAGAGTCAAGGATGTATAAAAAATCCTCTAGTTTTTGTTACCTTACTGGGTTTATAGCCCTTAATTTTTAAAAATAAAGAACACCACCAACAACAAAACCTCGAAACAACAAAGAACAAAACAAAAAATCCAAAACATAACCTCAGTTATTGCAATACTTATATTTTTCTGTTCTCATCTAGTCTGAACTGGAATGAAGTGATTTTCTACTCTCAGCTTAGCTGTATGAGGAAGGTCTCATAATGCTTCGCCCAAAGCTCTGATGATGTGTTATAGATGTGTCAGCTTCCACCACAGAGAGACCATTACAGACTGTAGAAGCTACAAAAATATCTGTCAGCACCTTGTTTCTCTCATGTTTCACTCATAAACTCCCTGCCAACAGCCTTTCCAACCATATTGGAGATAGTGCTTGTCCTTGGGTGTTCTTGGGTAGGTTCTGCTTGCAAGATAAAACTGCACACAACATGCAAATTTGGCCTGAAGGCTCACTGAGCATACATACTTCTACTGCTGTGATGAAACAGATGTCCTGAAAGTGGGATGAGCAGGGAGCATGACCTCTGTCTTCTTACACAGGCACTGACTGGGCACGTGGTTGTCTGGAGCAGGATTTCCTGACAGGAGAGAGTTTTGTGGGTCATTTACAGTGTCAGAGGAAAAGCAGGAAGGCATGATACTCATGGGAAATACAGGGAGAAGGTAGTGTTCAGGTCATTCTGGTGGGAGGAGTGAAGGAGCATTTCTAGCTGAAGGTTTCTAATTTTCATCAAGCAAATTGTAACTCACAAATCCCACCTGCCCATATCCTTCTTACTCCCCTGTTCTATGACAGAAACTTGCAGTGGAGACAGGGTCTTGCAGAGACAGCCGGGACAACTGCGGGAGCTGCTGATTAAGTGTTCTCTATCCTTGCTTCCCATTCAATCTCTTTATATGGGATGAGAATTTATATTCAGATCAGTGTGCCAGACAATGTCAGTGTCTGTTTTTCCACATTTGGGCAGAGACTCTCTGCTGGCATGTATGACTGGTAAATCTAGGAAAGTGTCAGCTGCCACTGCCAGTATTTTAAAAGTGAACTGTCTCCCTCATCTTAGAAATATATAATTTTTTTGCAATGGGGGTGTTGAACATGACCTCGCAAGAATTTTCTCCCTTAAAATTCAAGATAAAGACGAGAGAAGGAAAGAGAAAACAAGAACAGCAATATATTTCCCCTCCCCCCCCCCCGAAAATACACAGAAGACAATGTACTTAGATTTTCAAGGTCATTGTGAAAGAAGGGCAGAATGATAATTCACATCTGCTTTGTTATGGATGTAATGGAAATTAAAACATCCTAGCTTAGAAGTTGTAGAAGAGTTTGCACAGCAGACACTGACACTGGTGATTCATAATGTTCTCTCCTCGGCCAAAGTTCCCATCTGATTTATGAAGTGCTGTGTTGCTTCCTAGTGGTGAAATGCAAAAGCTCCCACTCTCCTGCAGTCATTAAAGGCTACTTGTCCCTCTAGCTGGCAGTCAGACTGCCCATACCACAGTTACACATGTGCACCACATACAGATTTTATTTCATATAGTCAGTGTCCAAACTGGTCACAGGTGCCTACTGTTGGACAGCTGCAATATTCGATGCAGACTCTGTAATTCTTATACAGGTTAATTTTGTTATCTTTAGGAGGCTGGATGTTCTAGCAAGTCTGGAAATCTTTTTTTATGAAGGCCATCTGTGCCTTTGCTTCTTGCACTAATGCATATGGAATATACGGAATATATGCAATTGTAAAGAAAAAAGTCCTGGTATATCCCCGAAGGATTAGCATGAGAAAAAGGACACCTTTTACAGGTAATTAAACAGCTCAAAAGGCCTCATAAGCTGAGTGTGAACCTGGCATGATAGGAGTAGAGCAAGTACAGAGACATGTCAGGGGGCAGCAAACTCAGAAACAGAACGCTGAGTTTCCAGATAGTGGTTTCAGTCTCTTGACCTGGTTAACAGCTCAGTTAGCTTTGCCTCACTACTGAGTTGAATTGCTAAATATTTCCCACTTTTTCCTCTCATCTGTTTCTGAGGAAAGAAAAACAACGAATATTTAGTGTCTATGCTGTATTTTGTATTCTCTGCTGCTGTGGTTCAAAGAAAGCGATGTGTTTGAAACATAGATTTTTGTCATTATTAGGAGAACAATTCATCGAGTACACATTAAAAAGCCTTGGGTGTATGTACAAAGAAAAAGTGCCGAAAAATATATGGAAGACCTTCTAGTAGAACAACTGACAAAACAGTAGGAAAATAATGCAATATTAGATTTAAAAAAAAAAAACAGAAAAACTAATTGTATGGAAGACAGCATTTTGGTGGTGGTGGCTAGTTTTAAAGCACTGTAATGAAATAAAGTTTCTCAAACAAGATAAAAAAGGGGGGGTGGGGGTGGGGGTGGGGGTGGGAAGGAACCCCCAAATAGTATTTTGTGGAAAGTAAATGTCTATTTAATTAACTATATTTAGGCACTTTCGCCCAGTAGAGGGCAGAATGACAACGATGTAGAAGCAGGAGCTGGAGCTGGCAGAAAGTGTTGGAAAGCGGTTTTCACAAAGGAATACCGGCCCTGCTCTGGCGTGTTAGTGAGTACCTCAGCTCCTGCTGGCTGCAGCCTGACTAGAAAGGGCTTCTGAGGTTTCCTGAGGTATCTGTAAAGAAATGCTGCAGCCTTTAATACTAGTATTCTATCCATGATTTCCAAGAGTGTGTTAATGGCAGCTAAATATCAGTTTAAGCTGGGAAAGCAGAGCCAATGCTGTTTTTCCTGGTAGCAGCAATGATGCTGGCCTCTTCCATTTCATGCAGCACATCTGGGACTGTGTTACAATATTCCGCTTCTTTTCCTCTTTTCAGTACTTGATTAAATTTTATTTGGTAGATGTGGAAATCCTTCTCTGCTTAATGGAATTGCTATAAATATTTCTTGTTAACTGCAAAATAAAAGCACTTTGGCAGCAGGCAAGAAGCAATTTTCTTACTGCACCTCTTAACTGCACTCAATATAAAATAATGTTCTATTACAGTTACAGCATCTCTTTGAATGTGGAGTAGAGACAGCAGAGGCACTGCACTGTTGAGACAGAGATGGTTTATTTATGCTGCTGGAAAGGGAGCTTATAACCTGGAGTTATCATTATTTGGACTGGAAGAGGACAGGGAAGCAGGGTCAGCTTGGCTCAAGTTTACAGATAGGGAAGTGCCTGATCTTGGCTGCTCTGAGCCTGGTTTGGTTATGAAAGCCTTTGTAGAATACTGCTTTCATCTCATTTCCTTAAAAGAACATGAAAAAGGAGCTGCCAGCAAGGCTCATGCAGCAGTGGTCAGCAGTGAAATGAGGTGTTCTTGCACAGGATGAAAGTCAATGACCATGGAGTGAACGGACTTTTACAGGCATGGGCCAGGAGCAGCTCCAATAAAAGTGTCTGAAGAGGAACGGGGGAAACACTAGGTGAACTTAAGCTAAAAATAAAGGGAAAATAATGATTTCATTCAAAAGCCAGCATCCATCCCACTCCCATCTGTGTGGAGCCATCCAAGCGCTCCCTTGAGTGAGTTGAAAACAGCTGTCATAGTCTTAGCAACAGGGTGGTTGACTTCTTACGTTTAGCAAATAGCAACCACTTGAGCATGTTATTCTGACCCTTACGTACCCATGACAGTTCATTAACCTGGAGCAGAATTGGGCTAAATGTGGCAGCTGATTTACCTGAATAATTGTGTCAACAGGCATTTCTAGCTCAAAACAATAGGAAACATACATGGGACAATCCTCAATGTTAGTTGAATTAATATTACTGCTAAAATTTAAGTGGTTGGGGCCAAATATGACAAACAATTGTAACTTCAGTCTTTGCATTCGTGCAGTTGAGATAGTCCAGCTCAAGCATCTTCTCACAGCAAGGAAGACAACAGCAGTGTGTTTATTTTGTAGTAGTGTGACTTGGGTTGGTCTTACCATACCGGTGCCTATCATACTCTTTTGCTCAAAGGACTTGTCAATATTTAATTTTTTTTTTTTCAGACTTGGGACATTGGAACTGTGTATTTTAAAGTGAGGCTGAGATGGGTAGTTCTGTCTATGACAGAAATGAGGGCCTTGCCTTTGAACTCTGCTTCTATTTTCTAGTGGTGAAACCATGGATAAAAGTAGACTGACAAACAGTGTCCTTATCTGTAACCTTGTAGCCTTTGACTCTGTTGTAGTAGTTTCCCAAAGCCTGTGTGATAATATGCCTTATATCACCTTTGAAGTTAGTTTGTGTCAAAGTGTGATGTATCAGCTAGAAACAGGGACTGTGGGTATTCCAAATTTTAGATGAGCTCCTATAGAGAACAGGAAATACAAATGCCCTACTCCAAGTGAATAATCTTGTGCTTTAAATTACTACTTGTAAGAAAATTCTGGATTCTAGTCATATTCCTAAAGTAGATTTTAATATAGCATCCTGATAGCATCTTCTCCAGAGAAGAGAAAGTTTTGGGGAGACTTTATAGCAAGTTCCAGTACCTAAAGGGGCCTACAAGAGAGCTGGAGAGGGACTTCTCCCAAGGGCATGTAGTGGTCAGGCACATAAACTGAAGGGTTTGTTTAGATCAGATATTAGGAAGATGTTCCTTCCTTACGAGGGTGGTGAGGCCCCGGCACAAGTTGCCCAGAGAAGCTGTGGATGCCCCATCCCTGGAAGTGTTCAAGGACAGGTTTGATGGGGCTCTGAGCAGCCTGGTCCAGTGAAAGGTGTCTCTATCCATGGTGGAGGGGCTGAAGCTACATAACTTTTAAGGTTCCTTCCAACCCAAAGAATTCTATCATTCTATGATGCAGCTTGATCATCCAAGGTCTTTGGATCAGGCCTAGCATTGGGACCACCCTGCTCCATGAGAGAAAACATGAGGAGGAGGCAACCAGGATGAGGTCACACATGTGCACAGTCCAGAGAGCAGTGCTGTGCGTGCCAGAAACTTCATCTGAAAGGAGGCTCCTAACCAAAAAGTCACAGATGGGTGTAATAAGTTAAATTATATGAATGTGGACCTCCACCTCCATTCCCATTTATAGTATATAAATACTGTGCTTGTGCTTAACAGCTAAAACAAACACAGTAGGCCTCCATGCAGGTAAGTTTTTTCTTTCCTCTATATGCCATCCCCTGTGAGCAGTGAAAAAGTATTTTGGATCCTACAGGTTTGAAATTCCACCCCACCTAAATAATTACATCAAAAAATTGCAATACAAGGAGAAAACCCAACTACCTAACCCCTACTGTTGTCATCTGCAGTCTTGAAACACTCCATATACTGACTTACAGGATGATTTTTACAACACACTGGTGCTTCTCAGATGGTCCCTGAAGCTACTCAGTGGGAATGACCAGCTATCAGCAAATTCTGTAACAATTCCAACTATAACATACAGTAACAAATAGCAACAAATGCAAAGTACAGCACAATTCATAGCTCTAAATTATAAAAAATTATGGGGTTATACTTGTTGAGATAAAATATAGCTAATATTAAATCACCTTCCAGTGCCCCAGGTCTAGGAAACATGGATATAAATGGGATGAATTCTGGATGCTCCCCAATATCCAGTGCCTTAGTAGTGTTTGAAACAAAACTAATCTGGTGCAACATAGTGCTCTGCTGGCTTAAAGGTACTTAAAATAGCATAGCATTTACCTATTTATGTAAGAGAATAAGAGAGTATTTTTATTCTAACACAACCACATTAGGGAGACATTAATTTTGTCAGAGATAATTGAAAACCAGTGGCTGTAGGGCCTGTATTCTGCTTCTAACTGTGTCTCTAGGTCCACATAAATCCATTAAGAGCTGGGTATGAGCTGTAAGTACAGAATTTGGCTAGACGCTTCTTGTTTTGTTTTGATTTTCTGCAGTGGATAGGTGCAAGCTTCTATCCCAGCCTCTCTGAAGTTCAGACTTTTGCTGGGCCTTCTGACTTATTTTACTCAAATGAAAATCCTGATTCTTTGCTGTCTTTTGCTGCCACCTTTTGCAAATACATTTTGTTTGTGTCAGAGGCTGTGCTGAAAGAGCTCATGTTTGGAGCTCTGTGTGCTACTGTTGGGTGACTGGGAAACTGCAACTAGACTGCAGCTCCACACCTTGTGTGGAGAGAATGAACAGGCTCTTTTCCAATCACCAAATCTTCCCTTGAGAATGGGAATTGTGAAATTACTGTTGTATTTATTAGTTTCGCTCCTAGGATGCATCCTGCTGTCCAAGCCTGATTGCTGGACACCTTAGATATTGTCCATCTCCTTTCTTAGTTACTTTGCCATGGCTCTTTGGCTGTAGGTTTGGTATCTGTGTAGGGTTCCTATATTATCCTTCAAGATTATTACTTTCCTTACCTTCTTACCCTTGTGTGATGGCTTATGTATTTTGTTTGTAGTGGAGGTTCCTTTATGTGTATGTATGTGTGAATAGAAAACATGACCCAGTATTAGACTCACAATCAAAATAGCGTTAGCTGTGTTTGGCCAGAAAAGAAGTATATCCACTTTTCAAGCTGTTTGGAAAGGGAAAAAATCTATCTGGCAAAGCATTTAGAAGTGTCAAAGGGATTTGGTTTCTGAATGAGGAGCTAGTTTTTCTGTTTCCAAACAAAGCATCTATACTTTCAAAAATGTTTCAGGGCAATTGTCTGTATGAAGCACACCAGCCTATTTTTCATTTAATGAGCTCGCCCTGGAAGTGTTCAAAAGGTGTGTGGATATAGCAATTGGGGACATGGTTAAGTAGTGAACACGGTGGCGCTGGGTTAACATTTGGACTCAAAGATCTTGGAGGGCTTTCCAACCTTTACGATTCTATGATTATAAAGTACAGAGAAGAGGATAGATTAGGATTTATTTCAACTGTACTATAACGTCTTTGGCACCAGAAAAACACTTTACAGTTTCTTTGCAAATCCACTAGTACAATGGAAGACACTTGGCCATGCATAGGCCAGGCTGGTACTGCATATGAGCAATCAATAACAGAAGCACATTGCAGCTAAAGAAACTCTCTAAGCTCTTAATCAGAACCAGTTTGCCAGTTTACAGAGCAAAGAGTAAGGTTCTTTTATTTTGCCTGATTTTAATCAGGTACTTCAAGCAAAGTTTTTGAGCTCAATTTGCTTGCAGTATTCAGATGGACTGTCATATCTTTTCCATTACTATTCCATTTGGATTTATTCAGCTTATATAGCTGTTACAGTCACAGGTAACTGAATAAATTTAAAAATTGAAAGCAGATTTGTGCATAGATTCAGACCTGAATCGCTCATGATTAAAAATGTTATCTTTTTTTGCTTGCTTTTACTTCTTAGAAGAAGAAAATGGGTAGTTCTGTTTCTGCTATGCTGCTAGAGTATGCCTTCCCAAGGTTAAAATTGGGTGCAGATATTTAGCTGTTATCATTGCTCCTTCATTGCATGGTAGGTGTTGTCTCTCTGGGCATGTTTGGCAGAGATACATAATTCTTCCTGTTTGCCAGAGCGTAAATACTCTCATTTCAAAACTGAGTTTTTGTTGCTGAATAGTATTTGTTAGGCAGTGCAGTTAAGGAGATAAACGTGAAAATAGGGCATAAATAAAATCTGACCTCTGTTGTAGATACAGGTAACTGTAATTTGCAAGCAAATCCACTGTAAATTTTATCCTATTTTGTGAAACTGTGCCATGCTGTTTGTAGAGAACTATTGCTGTCTTTGTGACAATAAAGAATCTCAATTTATTTAAGAAAATGAATGTTGCTCGTTTTCCACTGAATCCACTATGCAAGCACATTCAGCATTTTCTCCAGTTTATGGACAGCTGAAGTAAATACATGTTGCAGGAAATCCTTGTTGCCATTCAATTTCACCAAATGTTTACGTGTGCCTTCCTTTAGCATACAAGTAGCCTCTGTTAGTCAAAGGGCAAAGAATGACGTGCATACATAGCTACATGTGTTTAAGCACTACCTGGACTGCGGCCTGAAGTATTAGAAGTATGTTCCTGGTATTATAACACTACATTTCAGTTTTTCAGGCCTTTCTTAAATCACGTAAATTAAATGGGCTCTGTGTACCTCAAGGATAAATAACACGTTTTTTCTCATGCACAGAACGAGGCTCAAAAGGACACCTTGACCTCACGGAGTTAATAGGAGTCCCTCTTCCTCCTTCTGTCTACTTTGTCACGGGCTATGGAGGGTTCCCAGCTTACAGCTTTGGTCCAGATTCCAACATCGGCCGACTGACCAGCGCTATAATACCATCGCCTTTCTACAGAGATTTCGCTGTTGTGGTTACTGTGAAACCAAACAGTGACCGTGGAGGAGTGCTCTTTGCAATAACAGATGCCTTCCAGAAAACAATCTACCTGGGACTGAGGATTTCACCAGTTGATGACAGCACCCAGAGAATAATCATGTACTACACAGAGCCTGGATCCCATATCTCCAGAGAGGCTGCTTCCTTTAAAGTGCCAGTGATGACTAACAGGTGGAATAGGTTTACAGTGACTGTTGAGGGAAATGATGTTGCTTTGTTCATGGATTGTGAAGAATATCAGAGGCTTCAGTTTCAAAGGTCTGCTCGGACCTTGGCATTTGAATCTGGCTCTGGGATATTTGTCGGTAATGCGGGAGCCACGGGACTGGAAAAGTTCACAGTAAGTGCTGTCTGACAAATTCACATTTCTCACTGTTTAATGCATGTACTCACTACCCAAGAAAGCCTGCTTACGGTGGTTATATCCCAAATGAGGGTCAAATCACATAGGTTTTATTTTCCATACCTAGCTAGGGTTTGGGCAGCGCAGTTATATAACCTCTGGTTTAAAATACAATGTTCTGAGATCCTCAGAAGTTTATTGATAGTCCAGATATTAAGCTCACTCTTCCATTTGAATATTAGAAATTTCAAAGTAAATATGTCACATAAATTTTTATGGCCTTTCTAAGAAGGGCAGATTTCAGAGAATCCGTTTTCTTAATTTCTGAAAATACCTTACTATAAAGTGAAAGTTTTAAATTCTTATTAGTTAGGTATTCACATTCAACATCAGAAGGAGAATGATACCATCAAAGATAAATATATTTGGAAGATAAATGTGTATTTTTACAGTTTATATATTATTTGTAGCTTATCAGGTGCTTTAGGAAATAGAATGCACCAAAACCACTACTACAAGGCTCCCAAGCCCTCTTAGCTTGAGTGCAAGCATCCTTCCTGCTGCATCCTGACTGAAATTCTCAGCCACTGAGAGCAGCCACTATGTGTAAGATCAACTTATTGTTGAACGGAAAGGGGAACCTCACACTTTATTTGTCTTATTTTTGTATTTCCTGTACTTCAGAACTTGTACTGTGCTTTGTGAGATTAATGTCTCTTCTAAACTAGTAAAGCAGTAGCACAAAGCAGAGTGAATCCTTTTCTTTAGGGAATAAATATGTTCTTTCCAAAGTTCAGGGGTACTGGCAGGTTGCGAGCTCCATCTGGTAAGCAACAAAGTTGATGTACTTTTATCATTTGTCTGACCAGTCTAAGCACCTAGAATCACAGAGCTATATTGATTAGCAGCAAATAAGGGGTGGAAAGTGATATGCAGGAACACTGCCTGTTGGTGCTACCTTTCTTAGGCAAATAGGAAGACTGGAGTATTGTGAATGCCTGATCACTAAGTAGGATTGAGAAACATTCAAGAAAAGGAAACCACTTTGCTATCCCACCTGGAAAACGCACGTGATGATCACTTGCTGAGATTATCACCAATAAATATGATGACAGAAATGCATATAGTGGATGACACTGTAATGTATTTCCACTGAAACAAGCTGTTCTGTATGCTATATTGAGTACGTAAATTTCAGCCAGTACTCTGATTGCTTCATTAGCACTAATTGTGACTTGTACTCTAGGTTCCTGTGCCTTTATTTTTTCATGCATCATCTGTCACAATTGCTTTTGGGTAGAAAAACTAAATGCTTGAACCTCGCTCAAACTCTGTTTCTGTGCCAAGAACTGTTTACATTAATTGCCCAAAACAGAAACAAATCTCAGCAGATTGTGCAAATGAATAGATGTCAGATGCTGGTTTGCTCTGGCTAATGGGAATTCATGTGTCTAAGGCTCTGGCTGTCAGACACAAAAGGACATAACTATCATCAGATTTATTGAAACCAAAGGAAAATAAAGCCCTGATGCTTGTAAAGAAAAGCGGAAGCCAGACAACAACCAAGTACAGCTGAATCAGTGATAATGCCAGATGCTGCAAACCACTTTTAACAGGGAAGGCACCAGCAGCCACAAGACCCAGAAAGTAAATAAAGTATCTCATACCTACCATCCCTATCGTGCAGACTTTCCTAGTTGGAGGAATCGGCTAGCAGTAACATTGGGAGAACATTACAGCTCTCCATTTTGCTTCCTTTACCATTCAGGGCCACAGATTAGAGCAAGAGGAGAAAAATGTGTTCTCCAAATGTGATTCACTTGTACTGTGAAAAAATTATCACTTCCAGGAGACTGTTTAATTGGTTGTGCTTGTTTCATGTACGATTTTTCAGTGAACTGTTCTGTCAGTCTGACATTGTTCAATATCTGAGTTGCCCATTACATTTTGAGAGAAATAGGATGGTTGAGACTACTGAGCTGTTGCCTCAGAAGGCCAGCAAACTCAGGAGGTGCCAACTGCTTGAGTTTTATGGTCTTTAAAGGTACAGAAATTATAGGATTGTTTAAGATAGAATGAAAAATTTTACTCCTTTCTAAAAAATTCTATGTGGTGTGTTATATGTAAACTGTTTCTTGACTTGAATATCCATCTTTGCGCCCTACATGTGCATCATGTCTAACTCTGTGAAATCTTGTAATAACAAAACATCTCCCACGTTTCTTAAAACACTTTGAGTCTTTGCAGAAACAACAGTTAAATGTTTAAAATGGAATTGTTACTGCTCCTTCAGCATGTCAGACTGAGAAGTACAGTTTGTGACTCTGAAAAAAAGAAACATTTGTTATCAGAAAATCCATCTCCTTTATTTCTTCTCTGGAAAGTTTTAAACTGGTTTCTTCCTGACCCACTTCATCACTTATTGGTATTCCCTTCCCATCCTTTGTCTCCATTTTTAGGGGCTTTCACATGCCACTTCTGGAGCTGCAACACACTTCTTCACTAAAAAAAGCAGACAGTGTTTTACAGAGTGTAGGACACAATCCAGGACTAGATCATTCAGCTGGGGAACTAACCATGCAGTGTGGTGACCATAATGTCATTGGGACATGGCAGTCATTATATTCTGGCAGCTTCAATTTGTTCTGCATTTTGCAAAAGGAGAATGTACAAACATATTTACATCTTTAAATCTGTATTATTATCATAAAATTTCATACTTCAGATCATTTTCCAAGTAAATCTGAACACAGTTTGGGGTATTTTGTTGCTTTAATTCCCACCGTTCACCCCCACTCCCCCTCACACATGCCACTTAAAATATTACTTCCTTGAAATGTTTTTGATGTTCCATGTAGGGCTCGATTCAACATCTGACAATCAAATCTGGCCCAAGGGCTGCTGAAGATCATTGTGAAGATGATGACCCTTATGTAAGTATTCTTATAAACACTTCCTCAATGCCTCAGAGATTTCAAAGTAAATTTCCATTTGACATCTTTCATAACACTATATGTAGTATTTTTTTCTTGGACACATATATCATTTTTAAAACTATCGGGGGAGGGAGGGATTTTTTTTCCTGTACAACCCCCAAACCTGTTTCTTAAAAAAGTATCATTTTATTTTCATTTCCTGAAAGGTCGAAAACACCTTTCAGGAAATGAACTATGGCTTTTATTTTTCTGAAGGGTTATTTTGACAGAATACTGTAAGTACTGAAGTAAGTTAACATAATGACACTGAGGCTTCGCCAACCAAAAAAAAGGGGGTTTTTTATGCATTTAAATAGCCAATTCCTTGGAGATCATGCTTTTCTCCCTGACTTTTATGAATTTCCTCCCATAACTGGGTTTTGCACAGGCTTCAGGGGACAGCAGTGGCAATGGCAGCATTCAAGAACATGATGTTTCTGAGGCACAAGAAGCCCTTGGATCTTCCCGTCTTCCCATAGGGGTAAATCTATTTGATTTATTTACTTTAAAATTCTGTTTTAATATTACTCTTTTAAAGGGTGGGGTCTGGATTTGATGAGTAGCTTTCATATTTGTCAATTTCCAAAGGCTCCCCTGAGAACAACGTGCACCCATCCATGAGAACGATGGCACTGTGCTAGATAAAAAATCTCATCTATTTGACAACAGTCAGTAACCAGAGCTTGAGAAGAGTATAATACAAGATTGGGAAAATATATATGACACTTACTGGGAACACTCTTTTACTCTGCATCAATTTTTATCTCAGGAAATGCTTGAGCCAAGAGTATATGCGGCTAGTGGAACTCAGCTGAGTTATTAATCCTTGAATTTCTTGCTTGTTTGATTGGGATTTTTTTAACACATGAGAATTTTACCATCCTCAGATTCCTGCTGCAGAGTTGCTTAGCTAATTTAATGACATGTTTTGTGAAGGACATGCACCTTTCTCTTGCCCTTCTGAACGTGCTGTGGCTCTCATTTGGTGGTTAATCAACTGGATGACAGAGTAAACAGCTGTTTCTTACCATATTTAGAGATTCTTATCACATCATGTCCCACTGCCTTTCTGTGCCAGGCTTAAATGTTCCAGTGCATTCCTCACAATGAAGTTTTCCATGCTGTTTGTACCAAACATTCTTTTTTTAAATACAAGTTCTCATTGGTTCCTTTAGAGAAAATCAGTAGGTTTCTGAGAAATGACTTCACAGAAACCATGCTCACATTTGCATGATATAGCACATACTTCAGCTATTTCGCTGTTGAATCTTACAGAACCTGTGGGCAAGTACTTTTTGGTTGTGATGCCCTGTCACGCACTTACTGTGTTTCCTACCTTTTCATACAAAGACTTCAGTTTTAGACAGATCCTTTGTTCAGTTTCCCAAGAATATTTTTCTGCAGGAATTTTAACTCTTCCAGGGTCAACATGAATGGAAGAAAATCTTTTTTTTTTGTATTATAGACTTCAATTTCCCTGATCACTCTTTTTATAACTTTATAATAAATATTGACCTGGCTTCCTGCTCCTGGTGTGTTTGAATTAATTTTTATTAATTTTTTTGCCTTTTATGTATATCTCAATAAACTCATTTTGGCCTGCCTTGTGCTTTGCACAGAATCACAGACTAGCTGAGTTTGAAAGGGACCTCTGAAAATTGCCCTGCCCAATTCCTTCTTCAAACCAGAGCCAAATACAGCAGGTTACTCAGTGAGCAGGTTGTTCAGTGCCAGTGGGTTTTGGATTTCCTCGAGAATGGAGACTCCACAGCCTCTCTGTTTCAATGCAAATTTTTTCTGACATAGAGCCTGAATTTCTTGTATTTTAATGTGTGTCCGTTGTCTCTTTTCCCTTCACTGGTTACAACCAGTGAGAAGGATCTAGTTCTGTCTTCTTTACTCCCTCTTATCAGGATCTTCTACACATTGATAAGATTGTTCTGAGCCTTCTCGAGGCAGTCCTTGCTCTCTTATCTTTCTCTAAGGGGTCAAAAGACAGGCAGCTGGCCCCAGCCAGTACAGCTACATTGGGTAATTTCTCACTGGATGCAGGATGTGCACTTTATTTTTCCTGAATTTCTGCAGCCAGCTAGGGTTTTTCCAAACAGCAGCAAAATGACCTAGTGCTTGATGACTCTCCATTTTACATCACACCACAAAATTTAATCCATGAAATCGTACTGTGCCTTGACTTTTTCTCATTTAGATACAACTGTGACTAATTCAGGAAAGATGTCTAGCTTCTCCATACAGAAAAATATCAATTTAGCTATTGTTGTCAGCTTCTGTTTAATAATCTTCATAATTACTCCACTGTTCAAAATTACACACAGAAATAGTAGAACTTTTGGCTTTTATTCCTCCTTCTGAAATATGTGATTTAATCCCAGCTGGCCACTAAGCATCAGACAGCCACTCACCCATTGCCCCACCAGTGGGATGGGGAGAGAACTGGAAGAGAAGTCAGAAAACTTGTGGGTTGAGATAAAGAGACTTTAATAGGTAAAGCAATGATGAGCCAGAATGAAACAAGCCAAAAGTTGTACTTAAAAATGCAGTCCTGACAAGTGTACATTGCTTGTGTTTTTCTCCCTCTCTATGGGTTTGTCAAGTGTACATCCCTTGCTTTGGAGGAATGGAGCCCAAAGGTATTACACTAATTTCTCTCAAAATTCTGTATTGCTTCATACATGTGGTAGTTCTGATTACTGTGCTTTGAGGAAGGTAATCTAGCAATTCTTCCATTAAAATATGTGATAAGCCTTTACTCTAAACCTTTCTTTGGGATTTTTTTTTTAGCCTGAAGATACGTTGGCTGAGCCAGTGGAAGCCCCCCCAACCATATTGTCTTATTTGGAAGAAAATTATTTCTCTGGAAATCACAGATCAGAAGAAACCTCAGAAGCAGCTAAATTTAAAGAAAAAGGCACTGCCTCGGGTTTTTGGGTTTTTTGGGGGGGTGGGGTCATTTACATTCTCTGGTTTTGAGTCTGTCATTTCCCTGTGTATGGAAATCCACTCTCATATTTTGTTTGCTGCCAGGAAAGGAAAATCCTATGGTTTTGGGCATCCCGCATGCTAGAAAAGAATTGTCACATCATTCATTAAGTCTGCAAATAGTCCTGCTGGCTCTAAAGCCACGTGGCACCTTTAAAAAGGGTTTAAGATGGGTATTTATTTGAAGACCTGATACAGTAAACCACAGCCTTTAATGTAAAACTGAATACCACCACTGAATAAACAACTATATCCTACTTCTGTTCCCTTCAAAGGATGTGAATGTGCCTAGTGCACCAGTGGGGTGTTTTGGGTGCAAGTGTAGGCAGCAAAGCAATGAGAGCACTCATTCCAATGAGGAATCCAGTCCTCCATGGCTAGAACAACTTCAGGGCACTCCTAGAAAACATTAAAAAACGCTAGTCATATTAATAAGGCCAAAGACAATGTTACAATTTAAATTCTATACATACTTCAGATAGTACCTGTTGTACTTAACTCTTATTTTTTGTGTTACATGGGTGACAAATAGGAAGCCATTAGACTAGAACTAGAGGAAAAAATGATAATGCAATACAGTCCATGACCTTAAAATAGACATTTGTTTTGTAATTTTACTCTCACCTTTCTCTTTTTTTCTTTTCTTTTAAAATTTTCAGAGCTGTTAAATGACTAAGATTAATTTTTGGAATATATTTTGGTCATAATCTGAACAATTTCTTTTTTCATACAACTTGCAGCATCAGTCTCTGATAAATACCTCTGGGCAGGTTTTATTTTGCACTCTCATTAATAAATAATTATTTTATTTAGATTCAGCTGTCATGGAAACTGGACAAGGCAACAGTGAGTCTACCACTGTCACACAGAAAATGTTAAGAGAAGAAGATGGCTCTGGTGCTGATGTTTTGCCAGGAGTAAGCAGAGAGGAGGTCTGTATGATGGGTTTATTACACACCTAATCTTTTTGTCCCAAGAACAGGAAAATCCATGAATTCCAGGTGTTTCTCTGAGTTGGTACCTTGATCTATTCCATCTTAACAGCATGGAGAAATAGAAGATACTTTCTAAGTTCTTGAATGTCTTTTCATGACATCAGATTGAAAAGCACTTGCACTGTGCAGAAGTTTGGATCTGTAACCATTGAAATGGGCTTGAGATTTTTGACTAAAAAATGAATTTGTTCTTTCAGTTTTGCAGTTTTTTCAGTTTGAATTTAAGAAAGTGAGAAACAAAGAAAATAGCTGACTAAATCCTCATTTAGGTCCTATCCAGGACCAGGAATAACTGTAAATTACATTCAAGCCGTCAAAGCTAGTCACATTTTTTAAAGAACCCTTCATCAAATCCCTTATAAAATTAGATTCCCCTTTTGGCTAGGCTCCTGTGGGTGTGGCTCCTAGACAAGGAAACAAAGACCCAATGCAAGGCTGTAGCCTGTCTCTACAGTCAGTTATGACAGCTTCTTTTTGCCTGAAAACACACCGTGTGACGAATGACAGAAATTTAGAATAAAATTTCCACATTGTGTGTGTTTCGTTCAAATGGTTAAGGTTGCTCCTTGCAGGGTCTTCTTGTGTTCCTGTGTTTATTGTGGTAAAAGATAGCAAGTGGTGAAGCATTAAGTTAAGGATCATCCATAGGAGCTGACATACAAGAAATTTCAGTATTTGTTGGAGAACTCCCCAATATAATTCCTCTAACATTTTCATGCCTGCGTTCACATTTTTTTAAAGCAGCACTTCTAATCTTAGCTTATATAAATAAATAGATAAACTAAATACCAGATAAACTATTACTATTACCATTTCTTTTTCTTTTCTTTTTTAGGACATTTTTCTTAAATAAAAATCCAGTCTTGACTTAAGAAGTGTGACACCTAAAGCTTAAATCTACTGTGACAAGTAGTTTTGCTACTTATCTTTACAAGTTTTCCTTGACTTTATTTCAATTTCTACATATTTTTCACTACACAGATACCCAAGATGACTATATATTATGATAATGACCAATCTTTTAGAAAATAATAATAAAAAAAAAAATTGTTACTGCCACTTCTCTCTCAGTTTTTACGTGTACCCAGTGTTACTCCTTTCTAGGTGCAGAATCCAGCATTTGTTCTTGTTTAGTTTGATGCTATTAATCACTGCCCCAATGCTCCAAGCTACCCAGATCTCTCTGCAAGGCCTCCTGTCCTTCAAGACAGTCAGCAGCACCTCCCAGTTTGGAATCATCAGTGAACTTGCTCATGGTGCATTCAAGCCTGCATCCAGGTCATTGATAAATACATTGAACAGAACTGGCCCTAGGACTGATCCCTGAGGAACACCACTGGTGACCAGTCACCAGCCAGATGTGGCCCTGTTCACCACAACCCTTGAGCTCTGTCCTTCAGCCAGTTCTTCACCCAGCACACCATGAACCCACTCATCCCACAGTCAGAAAATGTGCCCCAAAGGATGCTGTGATGGACAGCATCAAAAGCCTTACAAAACCCCAGGGAAATTACATCCACCTCTGTCTCTTCATCCTTCATGTGGGTGACTTCACCATAGAAAGGTAGTGAATTAGTTAAGCAGGACTTTCGCTTTGTGAACCCATGTTGAGTGCTCCTGATAAGTGCAGTGTTCTTTAAATGCCTTTCAATGGTACTCGGTATGATCTTCTCCTTAATTTTTGAGGAACTGAGATTAGTCTAACAGATCTGTAGTTCTTCATCTTCCCTTACACCCTTTTTGTATGCTGGAATAACACTGACTGTCTTCCAGTCAACAGGATCTCCCAAGACTCCCAAAACCTTTGGTAGATGATTGAGAGGTGTCCTGCCATACCATCTGCTACCTCCTTCAGCACTCTAACACTGTATCAACAATCCCGTTATCTCATTCAGGCTATGATCTCTACCCACAGTTTAACTAAATAGATTCTCTTCTAACTCTTCTCCAGATGGGAAAAAATTCTTTGAGAGTTACTCAGGATGTATTTCATCCCTCCTAGTTTCATTAGCTGCCAATGGAGATCAAAATATTCCATTGGTGCTATAAAATATGAGTAAATCCTAGTGCTTATTTCAAAATACAATACTGATTTATGTGGGTTTTTCTGTATAATGTATTTTAATTTAAATATGTAATAATGTCCAGGCTTCATTCCTGGAAGGTCTTATTTTGTTCCTGGAATATTTAAATTATTCCTTCTGTTATTCTTACTTTCTCTTAACCAAATACTAATGTTTAGCAATACTTTAGTCTTGCTGTTGTCCATTTTTACTCTTTGTTATCATTGCTTCATCTTCTGCAGCTTTTTAACCAGTATGTAACCCTCTTTTGTTAGAGTCATAAATCTTGGGGAAGTTGGCTAAAGCACTCCTAAACATGTCTATCTTAACTCTCACAATTTTCTCCCTGACAGATTGAGTACATGAAAATGATATCTTTCAAACCTGCACTATTGACTTAGACTGTGCAGATTATTGTGGATATGAAATTAGATCATAGTCATTTGCATTTAGATGACCAGCTCAGAGAGCAACTTATTTGTTGGTGCATGAATGATCTTTAATTTGGATTGCCTTTGCTGAATGGAATATACTGTTTGTATGGTGCCTACCAGGTTCTGACTGCATTGAACAAAGCAAGGGCTGTAGGAGAGAGGAAAGGGGTGGGGGACAAATAATGCAACACATTTTTCATATTTCACACTTTAATTGCTCAGGGCCAGAAAGGTCAAGAAGTAGAGGATGGGTCCACAGAATCTCTAGGAGGGTCAGGAATAGGAGATGTGGAAAATGAAGATCAAGGACCTCCTGGTTCTCCAGGGAAACTTGGACAACTTGGTCAGCCTGTGAGTATTTTCTCTCTGTTGAAAGAAAACACATATTTTGGAAAGGTTAATAGTGATCCGTCACACATGCATGAAGAGCTGGAACTGCACAGCCTTGCACACTGTCACCAGTTACACTTCTATGAGATGGGTTTTAGTCCAGCAGCTCAGGAGCATCCTACCTGCACTTCACATGTGTCAGTGGCCACACAGGGGCCTAGTGAGTGACAGCCATCAGAAAGCAAAGGCAAACAGCTGCCATGCCAACATACAAATGTTCTCAGAGCAGCAATTCCACCAGCTCCTTGGGCAGTACTGCAGCGCCCTCCCAGCTGTCAGGTTTGAACATGTACTAAGGTACAAGACGCACAGGCCTCCTTCAGTGACTTCTCTATACCCAGGATGTTTCACACTTCAAATCCTTGTGAACCATCAGCACAAGAGGCATGAGATTAAAGAGAGGTGCAAAACATCCCACCGTGCCATAGTGTTTGATATCGTTCTGGTTTGTTATTTTGTCACTGCACGGCACATCACAACTTAACTACTTGCTTTTCTCTTTCGTTATTTCTATGTTACAGTGTTTTATTTATCTTTCTAACAAAGATGTTTTATTTTAGGGCATTCCTGGTAAAAATGGGTTACCCGTAAGTACTCATTTATACGTATTTTGGTTAACTGAATTAAGAAAAACATAACTTTTTTTTTGAGGCTCTACTACAATGAGGCTTAAGCTGCGAAGTGCTTTCTTCATCTCATCTCTTTAGAAGACAGTTCTGGTGCTGTAGTTGACATCCTCAGATTGTCAAGCGAGCAAAATCCAGGTCTCTAAGAGAAATTTATGATTTCCCAGTTGCAAAGAAAGAGGCATGGCATGGCATGGCATAAGCAGCTGTACCAGGAATTCAGCTCTGGTGAGGCTGGCTTTTTTTGCAGAGGGGAATTTCAAAAAGAGGACATACTCAGACTCCTTCTTGGGGGGGGTGCTTCACTGACCCTCCATGGACACATGCTTCCATGTTGCCTGCTCCTAACCTCAGCTGCAATTAACTTTGTAGTTAATTGAGAGTACTTTTGATTTGAGATGTATCTCTCACCCCTTTACTCTTGTACAGTAATTTGACTGCATCTTCTGCTTCATCATTCCTGCTTTCCTCTATCTGCGTTCCTCTACTTTACCCTTCTCTGTCACATTTGCTGTCTTCTTCCTGGGGTGTTCCTTCCCAGCTTCTCCAGACAACTCCCATGGCTGGGTCAGTTCACCACAAGCTGCTGATAGCCTGCACACGCATCCTCTGTGGTGAGGTACTGCTCAGCAATGCACACAATAACAAACCCGTAGATGTCATATTCTGTGCATGTCTCAGCTGCTCTTGTGTATCTGTGTTCTGCTGACGCTCTACTGCCTGGCTTCTTTGTTTCCTTTCTCATTTGTTTGTTGCTACCACTTTGTGCATCTTTCCCCTCTCTAAGACCTTACCACCCAGAGGTTGTCACCGTTCCCATGTCTGCTCCTCTTTTTCTATACTAATATGTGCCACTGCTGGGAGCTTCCTGACCCTTCCTTGTCCCCTGCAACTGAACCTCAAATGAAACTGGTGTGTTTTAAGATATTAGAAAAATAATTCAGTAGTCGCATTCGTTGCATGCATTATTGAGCTCCTTCCTGAATGCTGCCTTCAGACAGTGGTATGTTCAAAGAAATGTAGCTAACTTTGCAAATATTTAGCCAAAACTCAGGCTATGTGTCTTTAGGGTGTTTTTGGACAAGAAGTTTATATTTTACGTGTTAACAGAAGCCTGACTACTTTCATGCAGCATATCTTCAAAGAAAATTCTATGAAACCAATATGTCTTAGAGAAAATTCTTCAAATGTAATTCAAATGCTTCAAAACCAATTGTCTTGTCCTTGTGAAAACAATCCTATTTTCTATCATAGACGTCTTGCCACATTGCCTTGTATTTTTTGTAGCTACTCTTTCGTCCATGAGCATCTAGGTTCCAATTTTACATATACCCATGCAACTTTACTATTGGTTTGATGGGGCTTCACTCAGCAATGAAATTAGTATGTTCTACATTTATGTTGGTCATGTGTTTGCTACTTTTCTATGAACCCGCTACCCATTACTCTACAGGAAAAATCATCCTAGGAAAAAAACCCACCCTTCAGTCTTAGAGATACATTTTTCTCCCTAATGACTTTATATAACCCTTTTTTAAAATTAGGGCACTCCTGAAATTTTTCCAGTAGAGTCCATTACCACAGCTGTCCAGATTCCCAAAATGCCAATGGGAAAATACTATTTATTTGCCTTCTGAATATTTTCTTGAGTGTCCTAACTGAATTCATAAGCAGCCCCATTTTATAATAGCACTGACTTTAAAGCTGGCGGGAGTTCTTTCTAGCCAATGAACAAGCCTCTATAGGAAGAGCATATGCATGCTGTATGTAGGTAATATGAAGATATAAAGAAGGGTAATTTGGGATTCATTTGACTGGTGAAATTTAGAATGGAAAATGGGGTGAAATGCTATCTAGTATCCCACATTACCTGTCAGATGCATGTCCTCAGGAAGGATCCTAGTTGGTAGAAACTTAATAGATGCAGGTTGGTTAAGACAAAAAAAATGTTTTAGTAGATGATGGGAGCAGCCTTAGGTTAATGGTATGATTTGGTGCACTCAGAGCAGCAGCTGGAAGTAGTGTGTTACAAAGATTAGTTTTAAAAATCCTCGCCATCAGTGCTGTGGCGGTCCTGTTGGCACTCTGTCAAATCCAAATGCAGCCTGGGAGTGTTTCCATCTGTACCCCCCAAACAGGCTTCCTTGCACTTGGTTCTAGGAAGAGTAGATGTGGTGAGAGGCACATTCTGGGCACTGCCAGGGGCATTCTATGCCAAGTCCCACACCTCCTCCCACTGCACAAACCAAGAGTTAGAATCTAGCACCCTTACATCCAGCCTCTGCTGCTAAGTGTACAGCTGTTCAACCAACATGAAAGAAAATGTCTAATTAAAAATTTTTTTTTTCCTTTTAGGGTAAAGATGGACTTCAGGGGTTGCCAGGACTGAAAGGAAAAGCAGGCCCAAAAGGTGAAAAGGTATGTGTCCTGTTAATACCCAACAATCAATCAGATACTATATATTCTTGGACATGTACTAATTTGGTACACTCTGAGAGAGAAACAAAAATATGGAATCACAGGAAGAATTTAAACATCCTACTGTTCATCCATGAACGGCTGGATGTCACCATAACAGAATCATAAGTATTTTTCAAGGATGCAAATAAACTTCATCAGTAGAAAAAGTTGGGAATTCACAGGAGAGCTAAGGAAGATGTATTGAACACTTAATAAAGAAAAGTCAGTTGTTGTCTATATCTGCTCTGGGCAACTTACTCTACTGGCTAAGTGATTTAACGGAAGCAGTACAATCACTCTTAGGAAATGAACATAATTGAAATAAGAGTTAAACCATCTGAAGTAACAGCTTGTATCTCTTCTGAGATGAAGTGAGATATAATGGATTAATCTATTATTAAAATACATGTTGTACACAAAGTTGATATACAGATAGTAACTCCAAGCGTCAAATTAATAATCCCTTTCATCTGTTTAACAAAACAATACAGACTTCAAAAACACACAAACATGACCCATATAAATCTCATCTATTCAGATTCAGTTTTAAATGATCCAGAATCATTTCAAAGGTAAAATTAGTCTCCAGTACAGGAATCAGGTCACGAGATTGAATGGCAACCCCCCATCTCTATGTCCAGCTGTAATGGAAAGATGTGTTGGGCAGAGGGTTCTCGTAAGCTGAAGAGAAGTAAAGGCATGTGGGGAGCATCTCAGGTACAGCATGATGGGGACACTCCTGCTCTCCTCTGGGACCTGTGTGAGGTACATGTTCACAAAACCAGGCAGCATAGGAGACAAACAGGAGGACTTACAAGTCCATGCAGAGTCACAGGACTACCACCTTTCAGAGGTTACAGAGACATGGTGGGATTGCTCACAACTGGAGTGCTATAGAGTGTGGATACAGGCTCTTCAGGAAAGATAGGCTGGGAAGGCAGATTATCAGTAAGACATTATATCAGTTGTCAACAGGTATTACAGGCACCTAAATGTCGTTTGACACTTAGCTTCTTAGGTTTCCTTCAAATCTGCTTTGGTCCTTCTTGTGACCAGAGTCATTTCTAGGGTGCTTGGTACTGATGTAAGTAATTCATGTGTAGGAAGGAAACCATAAAATCAGTCAGGACGCTTTCAGTGGAAACAATGGAAAAGATGTTCAAATTATGGCTGTTTACATTTCTTCTATTTATAAGCTAGGGGCAAATTAGCAAATGCATTTTACTTTGCAGCTGCTACAGCCGCAGGTCCTGTTAGGTGACCACCCCAATCTTCAGCAACAAGTGCTGCACCTACACTGCCAAATGGAACAGGCCCAGGAACTGACTGATTTGCTGATGGTTCAGACTTGCAGGCATGGTCCCTGACAGTGTTTTGGCCTGTATTAAATAGACCTCGCTCAGACAATGCCTCAGGGGTAGCATCAGTTGTTAACTGCTCCCAGTATGCTGCAAGATGAGACTGTGAATAGGTTGGCTCTGTACTCCTCCAGTGCCATCCCAGTAATCTTTTTTCAAATACTCATGCTGATGGATTTCAGTATATTTCTAGCTTTACTTCATGCAAAATGCACAAAAAAACATACTCAAAATACTAGCTTTGAACATGCAGGGCTAAAAGGAGTCCCAGAGCCAAGTACTTAAGCACTGTGAGCCCAGCCAGGCTGTTCTAGCTGACCTCATGGCCAAAGGCCACCCAGCCTTAGTTTATTGATCAGAGTAGCCACCAGAAGGAGAACATTTCAGCAGCAGGAGAGACAGCTTAGCTGTAGAGAGCAAAAGTTATATTGGAAAGGAAAATACTCCAGTAGTCTATTCCTGATTACCTTTATGGCTACTTTAGTAAAGACTTCTTAAGATTAGTTTTTTATTTAAAAACTGGACTAATATTTTCAAGGGACACTTAAAAGAGACATTGTGAAGTTAGCAAATGAGTGCTAAAAATCCTAATAGGTTCAAAAGCACTAAGGAAAGCTGACAGTTTCATATGCAGAGCTTTGTCTTGGCAATACTTTAAACAGACACAATTCCTGCAGTAAAAACAGGACAAACAAGAAGACACTGCTCTGTTTCTCTGTTACACATGTGAATTATTTTTAAGTTATCAGTTGTTCAGAAAATTGTTTCAATATCCAAATCAGTGTGATTTCCTAGGCCTGGCTGTGTTGGTAGGGTGAGCGAAGCTTTAAGAATTGATCTGTAAACACACACAAAAATTCAAAACAGTTATGCTGTCCAAGCACAGTCAACACTTTCCCCAGTATAATAATATCTAAGTTTCAGGAACAGTAGTAGGATCCACCTTCTTCTTTCTGGTTCTTCTCATTGAAAATGGAAAGCCAAGAATGAATGGGGCACTACACATCAGTGGAGAGTGGGCAGCTGCCTGTCACTTTTCCACTGTGGTCCGTGTTCTGTGTAGAGATACAGCCATGAGATGCTCCTTGGGAATGGATACAGTTAGGCTTCCTAAAACTGGCTGTGACCCAAATACGAGATCTGGGGTTTTTGTCTTCCTTGCAGTGCACACAAAGTGGAAGAAATTGCATGAAAGCAAGCACCAAACACTGCCAGAAACTAATATAATAGTCATTGGAAAAAAAGTGAAGGATGTGTTAAAATGAATGAAGAGCATCTGTAAATGAACACACTGGCAGACAGGGAAAATAGCCCCAAATTAATTAAACACATTCTCTATGGATCTGACTGAAGTATCACTATAGAAACCATTCGACAAAGCCACAGGGAACAAAGAGCTCAATGAATACATTTATCTAATGGACTCTGAAGCATAAAGAACAAGTGACCAAGAAGCAGTTAGAAGTCAGTGTTTCCTGCTATGTAACTGAATATGTGAATTTAGAGAATTAAAATG
The DNA here is from genome assembly GCF_017639235.1 of Corvus kubaryi. Classification (NCBI taxonomy): domain Eukaryota; kingdom Metazoa; phylum Chordata; class Aves; order Passeriformes; family Corvidae; genus Corvus; species Corvus kubaryi. The sequence goes on along the minus strand of NW_024581137.1, from coordinate 1,631,472 downwards.
CTCATAAGCCCAGATAGCAAATTGGCAGTTTAGAGGGTAAAGCATAGATCAGTAGAGGCAAACCCTCAACTCTTGAGTGAAAAATACTGGACTTGAGCAGAAAAGTTATTAAAAGTCATAAACATAAGCTGAAGCAGTTCAAACTAACCTCAGCAAAATGTCAGAGGTGATGTAAGAAAGACAAAGTATAAGAAATGGTAGTAATTATGGAAGGAAATGACACATATTTGAACAGGGTCTTTCGTTGTGTTGGCAATAGGTAAAGGTCAACACATAGAAGAAGAATCATGTCATGGTGGTATTGAAAAAAGATTACAGAGGGTAGCAATAAAATCAAGAAATTTACAGATTGAGTACCATGGTGTGACCATGCTGACTACTTATTGATTTATTTATTTATTGGGAGGGCCATATATAATGTACCTTAAAAATGCAAGAGCCACAGTTAAACCTTACTCTGGAAAGACATATGTGCTGCCTAATGCTGTTAACACTGCTTGTACATTTGCAAATTCATTGCAGAAGTTAGAAAAGGAGGAGTTCTTTCTTCCATTGCCAATGCAAAGATCATGTTTCTTGGGAGCGTGTCTTAGAAATTAACAAAGTCCAACCCTGCTCATAGCACCTAAGCAGTCACTCTTGTGACTGGAAATCCACACAGATTGCAGCTAGTGCTTATAGTCTTTATATGGTTAAATCCTTGTTGATTTATCTTAATTCCCATTTCAGGGTGATCCTGGTGAGGGATTGCCAGGACCCCCTGGACTTCCAGGACCTGCAGGACCATCTGCTCCTTCCAGAGGATTAGTGAGTATTTGGGGTTCTCTGTCAATGAGCTCAGCTTGCCACAGAGGAATCCAGAACTAAATAGGAGGTTTTCTCTGGGAAAGCAGCCTGACTGCCACAGAGATAATCATGTTTTCTAAAACATTCATGCCGAAATGCAAATAAATGTCTGACTGAAGTGTGTGAATTCTGTAAGCTACATAAACACCCAGTATTCCCACTTTAAAATGTCAGTGGATGTGTGTGCTCTCCTGTGCAAAAGCAACAATATATGGAAGAACATGAAACAAAAATTTCCACAAAAAGGCATTATAAACCTGAATTATTAATTTCTTCCTGCTACTGAACAGAGAAATGGTTTGACAGTCAGTTATGTTTGCTGTCATTAAATACTAGAACACATATCAACATGATAACAGTGTTTGTATTTTGAATGCTCAGTACTCAGGCAATGTTAAAGAATAAGTTTCAAATCCATCTTTCTGCTGTACTTGGACTTTTCCCACTATGTCTATGAGGATACATGTGCACGCAGCTAAAGAAGGAATCTGGCCTGAATTCTCAGTTCATGGTGTGAGAGCTGATTTTACACGTAGACATAATTCACCACTGACACAGTGGAAATCCTGTGGTGGACTTTTAAAGAAAACCATCTCTCACATTGGGTATTGTGAGTATTTAACAAGACAGTTTGAAACATATTCCACTGGCCAAAATGGATTATATGCTCCCCTGATTCTGGGCCTGTTGAATTATGCCAATATATTTCTGCAGCATAAAAACAGAGTAACAGTGTTCTGCTGCACTATTGAGCCTGCACTGATGCTGACTTCAATAGACCAGCTCCAGATCCCTAGGACAAGGTGCTCCAGTCCAACAGTTTCACCCAGTCAAAGGCCACTTCCATAAATGCAGCAGTGAACACCAAGTCCTACACTGCCTTTACTTTCTTGTTCTCTGTGACAGCAAGTTTCAAGGCCTTTTATTCTGTAGTGATGTGGAAGTCTCAGTGCAGCCAAGGAATGCATCCTCACCTCTCATGCATTTGAAACATTAGCTTTGGTACTGTGATAGGTAGTGCTTCTCTCTGTGCTTTTCTTTGTAGTTTGCAAAATGTACACAACTATGAAACTCACCAAGGACTAAACACTGTTTTCTCAACAGAAGGTTTTAGAAAGGGCTTCAGTATATTGATGCATCTTTATAAAAGTCATCTTTTTGATTCCAGTTGCAGGAATCTCAGAATCTGGCTTTTTAAATAAGGGGCACATTGTAGGAAACTGGGGTTATTTGTAAGGTCTTCATTTTGGGATATTCTTAATGTTGGCGGGTGTCTTTCTGAAGTTAAAATTTTTCTGAGATATTACTTCAGTTCACTTAAACAGTCACATAGCATGTGTGTCCTGCAGGACAATTATTACTGTGCTCATAGAGCACCTGCAGGTAAATACAGTGCTCAGTGACTAGAGAAGAAGATGGTATGAAACACCAGAAACATAAGTGAAATGTTTTTGTTGTATTATAATTTATTTTACCGGTGACAGACTGCTGTAAGGATATTGATGGTAGCTGTATTTCCAGTAAATGTCAGTGATACTTGCATTAGTCATCTTTAGAACCAATAATTCAAAACCGAATTCTCCTAATTTCAGAATAGACTCGAACCTGAAGAATCAGGTTCTGGAGATACTGACAGAGAGACTGAGATTTTAAGGGTAAGTATATATTCATATTTCTCCTAATAAAGAGCTTTATTTTACTCGTGCAAGTTGTGGAAGGTCAATTTCATAATGCAAGTTTTATACATGCTTAATTTACAGCATTTGTAGGGTTTCATTTCAAGATGAGAAAAGGCCTAAGAGCTTGTGAGTGGGGAAGAAGTTTGAGACAGAAGCAGGCCAACAAAGAAATAATGGCAAGAGGACTTTTTAAAATGAGAAAATGCTTTTAATCTGACTATGAGAAGACAGTAAAGAGGAGATAGAGGTGAATCATAGATTCATAGAAGCACAGAAAGACCTTAAATGTCATCTTGTTCCAGTGCCTCTGCCATGGGCAGGGAAGTCTTCCACGAGACCAGGTTGCTCAGAGCCCCATCCAACCTGGCCTTGAACACTTAAAGGGATGGAGCATCCACAGCTTCTACAGACAACCTGTTCCAGTAACTCACCACCCTCACAGCAAAGAATTTCTTCCTAATATCTAATCTAAACCTACTCTCTGTCAGATTGCCCCTTATCCTGTTACTACATATCCTTGTAAACCAACCCTCTCCTGTTCTCTTGTAAGCCACCTTTGGTCAGTGCAAGGTGCTATATGACCCTAGTCTTTGCTTTTTTTGAATTTGGAGGACCTGTTTAAAAAAATAAGTGTGCCTGTATGACATGCTTTATGGTGCAGCTTTCTGGTGAACGGAACATCAGTAACCCTGCAGATTTCTGAGTTCCTTATGGTTCCTATGAAGTCCAGGATGCTACAGCATGGAGGCATCTTCTTTGCAACACAACTAGCGATATTTTTAATTCTCTCAAGCTGGTTTCTGCCTCTGGATTTCTTTTCTGTTTTTTGGGGTTTTTTCCTCAAAAGTGCTTAATGCCTTATTCTCAAGGCCCTTCAGGAGATAATTGCCACATGCTGGAAGTTAGCTATCTTGCCTAATATAGGAGCCTCTTTAGATGCCCTTTGTAGGTAACAAGACAGGGGAGTGCCCTGCAGAAGGCCCTGTTTACTGTACTGAAAATCCAAGATGACCCTCTTCCTGACAGAATCCTGTATGTGGCTCTAAGTCAGAATTAAAGATTTCCTGACTTAAAGTGCCATGGCCCAAAATTTCAAGCTCTCCATGTTTGCCTGCTAATGCAATCAGTAACACATATGGGCTTGCACATGAGAGGGAATAATTGCAAATGTACTGTTTCTCCTAAAGTAACATTTCATTCATTTAATTCAATTTAAATACCTCTGCTCATGTCTGTGAGATCTTTAGAGTGGAGGCCAGTTCTACAGCATTAAGCATGAATAGATATTATCAGTGCTCTAGCAATAACATGGTGAAATCTCATGAAATGGTAGAGAAAAAACCAACCGCTTCCCTCAGTACAATGATCCCTTGGTTTCGTTATGGTTAGGTCTCTTATCACCAGGTTGATCCTTAGGATATGTCTGAGATATTCACTGGGCTACAGAGAGCTGACACAAAATTTTTTGGTTTTCAATTTCTTGCTTGCTGATGCGTCCTATGAGGTGGCACAGGTCAGAGAGCACAGGTGAGGGAGGTCAGTGTGACCCCATGTAAGGGTGTATCTGTGAAACTAAAATCGGTTCTCAGTGAAGCAGAAGTGGGGTAGAAACCCAAGCTGAGTTTTACGAGCCTGAACAGCCTTATGTGAGCTCTTTCCTGTTCTACGGATATAGAAATGAACCTGGCTAGGGTAATTTCTAACAGTCCTGCTGATTTATCCAGGGTCTTCCGGGGCCACCAGGCCCTCCAGGACTGCCTGGTCTTCCAGGAAAGCCAGCACCTGATTCAGGTGTAGGACCTCCTGGGTCACCAGGAGAAGATGGAGCTTCTGGGGAACCAGGCCCTGAAGTGAGTACCCTTTTGTTCACAAATATTGATGTTGTTTCTGTCCTGCAACACTAAGTTCTAAGACTTACAGTTTGTATAATTCTTAACAAAATTGGAGAATATTTTTAATTTAAGAGATTGGATCTTACCCGAGTTTTTTACCAAAAAGAAAAAACAACACCAAAAACCAGAAAATTTTTGTTAATGAAATCACATTACTGCACAGCAGTAATGTACATTTGACAGACAGATACTGGTAAATCTGGACCAGAATAAATTAAAAGTAAGAATGCTTTTGCCAACACTGAATAAGACTAAGTATTAGTTTTCCTGTGGTGCTTTCAGGAAAATGAAGTTTGCTAAATCACCTACATAAGCCACAGAGAATTTCTAGAATAAACTGAATTTTCCTCTTTTCTCTTCCTTCCTTTTCTTCAGCTAGGTAGAAACACTTATTCCTGTGGACATGTGAAATGTAGTTCTACTGTAAAAAATGTTGCTGAAGTTCGACTTGCAAATAAATCCTCAATAAAGTGTTTTCTTCAGTGAAGAAAACCAATTTTTTTAGCATTGAACAGCTCTGAGAATCCTCTCTGGAACTATGAGATTAGCTCAGCTGGTTGGAGCATGGTGCTGTTAAAGCCACAGTTGTGGGTCTGATCTCTGTGCGGGCCATTCATCTAAGAGCTGCACTCAGTGATCCTTGTGGGTCCTTTCCAATTCAGAATAATCTCTGATTCCATATATTTACTAATACGGTTCCTTTATCCCCTATCAGCCACCTGCCAGTAGAAGTTGTTCTCAGGACTAGATTTGGCCTGTAAATTCATGCCACCCTCAGGGTGAGTCACCATTTCTGTACCTGACAAGGTGTAATTAGCATATATCAAGGAAGTGTATGGGTGGCAGGTGTTAAAAAGGAGATCTCACTATACCTCAGTTGTCTTGGAGGATGTTTTTTTGAGGATAACCAAGTTGGGAGTTGATACAAAATCCAAAAAGTGTTTGTCCATCCAGATGGAAAGCAGCATCTTTTGTGCAGAAGGAAATTAAGCACCCAAAATCTTTAATATGGGATTCAAGACGCACGTCCATGGGAAGCCAATGAAACCCACTGTTCTCTACTGATTGTAATATGGATGGCAGTATAAATTTAAAAATCTGAAATAACAGATTTCATCTAACTGCTAAGCTCCCAACAGTACCTTTTTCTTTTCTGAATCCAAGACAGATGAAATTCTATTGAGGATTACAACTGTAATTTTAAGAAAATCCATTGGCAAGTCTTATAAAGTAGACATTGTTACCCTAATGTTTTATTGACTACATTCAATAAAGTGCAGTGTTAGATTAAAAGGTCCTCTATAACACCTTCTTTGTAATTCAAAATGTACTTTCAACTTTCCTGACTGTGGCTGTTTCTATATCTTTAGATTATAAATTAATTCAAATGGTCTAGGACATAGTACTAAAATTTGCCATAAAAGAATAATGTAAAAGCATGGGGAGGTTAGGCCCAGACTCATTGTTCCCATGTGAGGGTATCACTGGAGTTGTGTGAATCAAGAACACTGTCAACCCACTGGCTTTTCTGTTTGCAGTGACACAGAAGTCTCCTGTTTGACACCATTCCCTCCATATCACAACTGCTTTTAATGATTCTGCCACACAGAAAACCTGGCCACTTCTGATTTTGTCAACACCAAGGTTTCCTCAGCTGTTGTCTAGCACTGGCATTGCCAAAAGTGTGGATAACTGAGGTGCCTGGGGATTTCAACCCCTTCGTGTCTTTTACAGGATTGTCAACACCTGCTTGGATAGCACCATTATTTTTCATGCTAATGTTATATTTACACTATGCTGAGTTTTATTTTCGTTTATTATTTTATTATTGTTGTATAGTTTCCTATTAAAATATATTTAAATATTGGTTTGATACAAAGCCAAACTCTCAGAAGACAAGAAATAAAGGTATTACAACTTAGTGGCATGAGGTGCTGCACATCAGTCTTTCATAATGCTGTATCATCAGTTGGTCCAAAATACTCACACACATGTTCTAGAAATCAGGCTCTCAAGTGGCACCTGCTTTAGATTTACCGTCATTGCAGGGTCCTCCTGGCCGTGATGGAGTGGCTGGCCCACCAGGATGGAAGGGAGAAAAGGTGAGTTAAATGTCTGTCTTGCTCCTACTTCAGTGGAAAATCTTCGCCAATTCTAGGCTGTAAAAATCATAAACAGTTGTCCCTGCAACAAAAGAGCATCTGGCTTCAATATTTTTTAATGGAATCCAGATACTAATGGTTTATCAGAGCACATCTCAAAAGGCATATTCAGAAATCAGAATTTCCTATTGGATACTGTCTCATTTTCTGCAGCATGCAATATTCGATATGCAGTATGAACTACTCTGTTGTGATGTGCCATTCAAAAGCCAGTCATGACTGGGCTCAGACAGGTGAGTCTGTAGTGGGAAAGAGAGAACTCCAGTTAGTCCAGCCTGGCACAGAGTCACAGCACATTATATGACAGGAGAGAAGAGCCTGAAGGAGCACAAACCATTTAATCTGGCAAACAGGAGACAAAGCCATGGCCTACCCTGGCTGGATACCAGGTGCCCACCAATGAAGGACTGATGGGTCAAGATAAGGACCAAGAGATCACTCAGCAATTACTGGCACAGGCAGAACAGACTTGACTTGGGGAAATTAATCTAACCTATTGCTAATCAAAACGCCATTTTGAGCACCATTTTTTTACACCCCACTTCAAGAAGGATGTGGAGAAAACCGAGGCAAAGACTACAAGACAATTTCATCCTCCAGTGAGCTTCAAAAACACATGTTATGTACAAGAACTTGCAAGTAAATTCCCAAGGGTACATTGTAAGCTCACACACTGTAAGGGAAATGAAAAGGCAAGTCTTAAATGACCAGAATATTGATTTCTTTTTATCTCTGGAGGCTGAAGTTTTTGAGTTGTGGTATCAAAAGCCTGAGGTCGGTAAAAGTGCAGCACACATGGGAACCAGCAGCTATCCAGAAAGTGCAGCATGTGTGTTATAAAGCAGGCACCTGAAACCTGGGTCCATTGTAATCAGTGGTGTGTGTTTTACATGAGGGAGCCCAAGAACAGAAAGAAGTCTAGCTGAAGTAAACTGAACATGAATTGTATATTATAGGAAGAGATTGATGTGGAAAAAGAAGCAATTGGAAGAGAAATTAATTTTTTTTTAAAAATCATAACCCTCAAAAAAAAGGACTAAAATATTTTGCCTCACTGAGTCTGTCTGCTGCATTGTGTATATTTGATAAAAGTTCGATTAGAATTGAAGCACTATGTATTTGCACCTGCTCAATACAAGTAAGTGTTTTTTTCATTTTTACTATTTTCTTTTTCTGAAAACCCTGCTTTAATTTATATTGCACTATCTGTTTTGATCATAATTCCAAATTAATCCAGAGAAGATTACAGGAACAACAGGATGCACTGAAAGTAAATTCAGTTTGTTCATTGGAGTGACACTTGACATGGAGTTTTGCCGTTGCTTTTAGAAAAAACATTATTTTACTCCTGATGCTTATTCATTTTTTCAGACTTTACTCAATAAATATTTCTGCTGAATGAGTAAGGACAGGAGCTTGCCAAAATAAAAAATAATTCCACTAGATTCAGAGCAATTTGGAAAATAATTATTTGCATGCATTATTATTGTCTTTCTGTCTATTCCATGGACTAGAAATGGAAAAAAACTGTATGCAAGTAAAGTGTATAAAAGCAAACCTTGATAAAATCTTGACTACTTCAGAGGAACCTTAAAATTTTCCTAGTTGTCACATCCTGTGTTTGGAAGGGTGCTCTAGACAACTTGAATGGGACCAGTTTCCTGTTCTCTTATGTCCCACAAGAATTTTGACGTTTGTGTTCGGAAGCATGAGGATGTGACCTGAAATGCTTAATTCTGTGTCCTCCAAACCCTTAAAATCTGCAGCAATAATTGAAATACAAGATTGCATCCAGTCAGCATACCAGACCAGAGCTATTAATGTGTTCTTGTAATTCCTGAATTATAGATTGTTTTTGACTGAGAGGTCTGATGTTCCAGATTAAGGGCTTCATGTAAAGGACATCAAATCAAACAACACAGAAATCTGTGGGCATTTTTATTAAGGAAGAACACCACAAATGTGTTTTTGTTGCCTAATAGTCTTATTCTAAGTATTTAGGACTGATCTTCTTTTACAGGGTGATCAAGGTCTACCTGGTTCTGCTGGTCCAAAGGTAACAAAAAGGACAGTGTCTTTATAGAATGATGGCATCACTGTGATACAGCACATTACTGAAAAGGGCTGAGAAATCTTTAAGATTATTATTGTGTAACCTAACGAAGTAGGCAAACCTGGTTTCTCAGTTGGCCAGAATGCTTCTCTATGAAGCATGGTGTAGTTGGTTAACCTTGGCTGGACGCCACTCTATCACCCCTTCCAAGCAGGACTGGGGAGAGAGAATAAGATGGAAAACAATTTGTAGAGATAAGGCACTTTACAAAAGTAAAAAGGAAGTAGAAGTTCGCATGCATATAAACAAAGAGAAAAAAAGTTTAATCTCTACTTCCACTTCCCATCAGTGAGTAATGTTCAGCCACTTCCTGGGAAGCAGTTGCTCTGGAAGGCAAACACTGTAAAATAATGAATGCCCCCCAGTCCTCCTCCCTCCCTTTTATATCTGAGCTGACATCATATGGTCGGGAATATACCTTTGGTTAATTTGGGTCAGCTATTTTAGCCTAGTTGTGTCCCCTCCCAGTATACTGCCCACTCACAGCCCACTTGATGGGAGGAGGGGAGGAGGGGAGGAGAGCATGTTAAAGAGACAGCACTGATGCTGTGCCAGTGCTGCTCAGCAGTAGACAAAACACTGGTGTGTTATCAACACCTTTCCAGCTACAAATGCAAAGCACAGCACTGTGAGGGCTGCTAAGGGAAAATGAGCTCCAGCTTAGCCAGAACAAATACACATGACCAGAAGGTAGAGAGATGTGATACTCCCTCTCTACTCTGCCCTCATGAGAGCCCACCTGGAGAGCTGTGCCCAGCTCTGGGACCCCCAGCACAAGAAAGGCATGCACCTGCTGGAGCAAGTCCAGGGGAGGGCCATGAATATGGTCGGTGGATGACCTCCCCCTGGAAATGTTCAAGGCCAGGTTGTATGTGGTTTTGAGCAACCTGGTCTAGTGGAAGATGTCCCTGCCCATGGCAGAGGGATTGAAACTTGATGAGCTTTCCAACCCAAACCAGTCTGTGATCCTATAAATCTACTCACTTGCATCTAGATACGTATATTCAGTATATCAATAGACTGCATCTTTATTTTAGGGTGATACTGGAGTCACTGGATCAATAGGCCCCAAAGGAGAAGCTGGCCCTATTGGGTCTCCTGGAAAACCTGGACCACCAGGACCTCCTGGGCCTCCTGGGCCCCCTGGACCTCCTGGACCACCAGGACTAAGCTACAGCTTGGGATTTGAGGTATTTTTCTATTCTGAAGTTTGTTGTAACTGTGGATATATTTCCTCCAGAGTAAAGACAGTGACCACCTGTATATTTCATGGGTGTTTAAGGCTGAATTGATAACAGAGTAACTTGTTCTAGATTGAAATTTGCATTGGAGTGCAAATACAGAGATACATGTTGGTCATTTCTGACCTCATGACCTGTTCTACTTAGAACAAAAATGTTCTATTAAAAATATAAAATTGCAGATGTTACTTTTTCTACTTCTGAGGATAATACCCTCATCGCTTAAAAATATGAGATTGGGCAAGCTCAAGATGAGTTTTACATATAATTTGAGAACTGCTCATTTGGATAATGTTGTCGGAGCGGAAAGTGGCTTTGCAGTAAAGAAAGGCAAGGGAAGAATGCCCAGGTTCAAGAACTAGAGCTGCTGCATTAACATCTTTGGGAAGAGAGGTCAAGAAATTATCAATATCAATATTCATATTTGTGTCTTCCCTTTTCTTTTTCCTTTTTTTCCGTGCATCTTTCAATTCTAATTTAGCTGTTTTGCACAGGAAAGTCTTTCCAAAGCTCTTTATGTCATGGGATATAATAAGGTTTGCACAGTAACACAGGGCAGTCTCATCAGAGAAGTAAAAATGTTTGACCAAAATTACTGGCCATCTGGAGAACTGCTGCAGTAAAGTGGTGGTGTTTAAAAGATACCAGTTTACTTGGCTGTTTCGCTTAATATCTACCCCATCTCTTCCGTATTTTTCTTTTCTTTACTCTACAGACACTTTTGAGGTGTCACAGACCACTAATGCTTGTTTAGAGACCTAATTTGCTTTCTGATGTCTGACTAAAAAATGTTGTACTATATACAAAACTGGTTAATAACCTCACTGATGTCAGTGAATTTCAATGGACAAAAAATATCTCAAGCAGCTCACAAGTTCTTAATTGCCCGTACTGAAATTGTTAGCAAGGAACAGCATGAAGTCTAAGCACACAAACCTCCTCTGCCTTATCTTTGGCACACTACAAAGGCTGGTACAGTCTCTCCCCTGAATAAATACCTACTAATCTCAGAATGAGTAAAGGACCACTGGCAAATCATATCTTCATCCCAGGCCTGGTCTGAGTTTTAGCCCAGAATGATGGCTTCTCTGACTTCCAGTCATCTTCTGTGACCTGTGAGGACCCATTCTTAAGAGATTCTCCACTTTTCCCTATTCACACTATTTGAGCAGAAGGCAACATGCCCCTATTATGTCAACAAAGAGTTGTCCTGAAATTAGGTGCGTAGGATCAAACTCTGCCACTTTTAATACTTAAGTCTCAGAGGAGCAAACTTAGCAGATGAGCAGGAGAGAGTGAAAACTAGGAGTCTCCTCTTTTATGGATGCATATGCAGAAAGATCTAACTGCAGTAACAGTATCTTGACTGGCTTCATCTTGAACTTTATCTAGTCCAAACAAAATTGGCATGAATGTCGTTTTCCTGAGAGGAATACTACTGTAAACAGGCTTGCTAGCTGCAGCTGATCTTTTGGATGCCCACCCCTGCCATCTGTTGAGGCAGCACCATGGTCTGCCAGTTTGTTAGGGTGACACTACCTTTTGGGTGGCAGTCTGTTTATTGCTGTAAGGCTGTTTCTGCAAAACACTTCTGTTAGCACTTGTTAGCATCTGTGATCAGCTATGTGCAAAAACCAAATGGCATGGTGTTTGCTGGCACTTATGCTTGCCAAAAGAACAGTTTGAGCTGCAGAAGGTACCTGGTAAACCCATTAAAAACATGCAGATGTCAAAAGAGATGATGTGTTATATAAAGCAGGCATCAAGCACTCTCTTAAAGGGAAAAACAGACTGGCACAGTGCAGTCAAGGGAAAGGACCCAGAAACACAGTTTGTGGTTTACCCTAAGCAGTGAGCGTTCGGTTAAAAAGGCCAAAGAGAATATGAGGAGATTTTCTGCTGGTATTTGATACACTCATTGCTGATGGAGGAGCAGAATGGAAGTCTGAATAACATTCAGTCAATCTCAGGTGAAGTGGCACAAATGGTCTTTTGCCTTGGTCCACCAAAAAGAAGGAACTGATTCCAGCTGTGCATTCCTTCTGCTTCTCTTACTCCTGTGGAGTTGGCAGAAATGGTTAGAAGAACAGGATCTATCTTTTGCAGTGGAGTAAGGTCAGCTGGTGTTTTCCATACCTTTGGTGAAAAGCTGTCATTCGATAGCAGCTGAAGGTCATCTAAATGGTGTCTCACCCTTTCCCTTTTCACCTTTTCCTGAGTGCATCACAACTGTGCTAAGCTGGGCCATTTCAAGTCACCAACGGGCAGGAAGCTAAGTAGGCCAGGAGTATGCATCCTCTAAACATGGTAAGCTGACACAAGGGCTTGTCATCACTAGGAGGCGGAGATTCTCCTTTGCTCCTGTTTCTTCTCCCATCTGCAGACATTCTTGGCACATGCCTGCCCTTCACACGCACTAAGATTCAGTATTCCATCAATTCTTCTGCAACCCAATACAATTTACTAAAATTTTAGAGAACACTTGTACCCCAAAAGTAACATATTTTCTGCCATTTTAGTCATCTAAAGGAAAGTGAGGGGATTCAACACATGACGCTGATGTTGCAAATGAAGGCTGTATGGCTGTGAGTAACAAAGTGAAAAAAAGAAAGATTAAGATTTTCCCTTTTCAGAAAAAGGAAACAATTAAGCCAGCACAGCTGCAACTAAAACTACAGCTTAAAGCAAATGGACAGTTCCTGGCTGGCATGGTTCATCCAGATGTTTTGAAGCACAGTCTGACAAGTTTAGACTAGGCACAAGCCAAGGGATAGGAACATGATAGGTGCTGGGGCTGAAACAACAATTAGGGCAGCCTGCAGTTTTATTTCTTGGCTGCTTTGGAATTGCTAGCTCCTGCTTCTGCCATGGATCTGGAATGTCATAGAACAATGAAAGCTGGAGGGAGGTTGCTGCTTTCTGTGTAGTTTCCTGTAAAACTATTAAAAAATCTCCATGGGAAATACGGAGGCTGCTCTCAAGGACTCCCACTACGCGGAGACTTGTTTCTGAAGCAGAGGTTAATGGAAATGGACAGTGGGCTGAAGCAGATGACCTATAATGAAAGTCTCAGGTAACTGAACTTGCTTAGTCTGGAGAACACTTAACCTTCATCTCTGGAATGTTCCGAGGCCTGAGGTTCCAAAGCCCTAAATGACCTGATTGTAATTCAGTGTTGACACCGCATTCGACAAGAAGATGGGGCAGGCAGCCTCTGAGAACCCTTTCAACATAATTAATTCTACAATTCGATGGTGGAAATTTTATTTCTCCTCAATTTCATTAAGCAGTATTTTAGGCAGGAGTTCAACATTCAGCTCTGAGAATTAGGAAGAACCTTTATTGGTGAAAAGTGATTGCTGCTCTTGACAAACTGTTTGCAAGTTCTCCCTGAAATAAATCAGTTCTGGTAACCCTTACTAGTCATTAGTGTTTCCGTAGCTGGGTGGCAGGTAAATGCTACACAGAAAAATACACTTAAAAGTGTGCTTAAACATAGTACATGCTGTTTCACTTCTGCCTGATGCCCTTCTGCCTGAAGTCCTGGAGCAATGGTGTCAAGTTGGCAAGACAGTAAAGACCAGAGTTTCTGTAAGGAAGACCAACATGTTTTTATCACATTTGAGCAGAGCCTATCACCAGGACATCATCCATTTGCCTCAGAAAAAAAGTTAATGAGAAAAGATAAAAATATTTGTGTTCAGTATGTTTCCAGTTTTTACAGAACTTCAGAAAACGGAGCAGTTAAAAAAAAAAAAAAAAAAAAAAAAACAAAAAACCCCAAAAGATAAATTCTTAAATTCTGTAGCATTTTGTCTTTTCCATTAGGATATGGAAGGATCAGGTAGCATTGACCTGTTAAGTGAATCGAGAATTTCCAGATCAAGGGGGCCAAAGGTAAGTGGGTGTTTTGGGGGAGGGGAAGTATAATTTGTTGTTTCGTTGTTTGGTTTGGTTTGGTTTGGGGTTTTTTTCAAAAAAAAGTTTCCTTCTTTCTGCTTTTTGGAAACATATAGCCCCAGTCAGCCATAGGTTGAAATGGATTCACTTGCCCTAGAATGTCATTACAATAACTGTGTCCTCCAAAGAATTGGAATGGTATTTCTCTGATACCTCATTAGCTAGTGATTTTTAGATTCTGCTCTGATATATTTTTGAAATATTAAAGGGTGAAATGAGGGTTTTCATGTTATTTAGCTCTCTATTTCTTCTTTCACCCTAATAGATTCCCTTCTCACTTACGAAGGTGAATCACACATACGAAGATGAAACTGAAATGTTATAGTTTGACAACCAAATATGTATAATCTGACATGCCACTTTTAAACTAAAAATTTGCTCCCAGTAGTATGGCAGCAATGTCACAGACAAAGGGATACTTTTTTCTTCATCACTGTGTCTCAGGAGATTTTTTGCTAGTGTGGGCCACTTAAATCAAGTAGAGAACGTGGGAATATAATGTATCAGTACCTACCAGATCATTTGGATTTATTGTCATTCTTAACAATAGAAGGAGCTCCAGTGGTTAGTCTGGCAACAAAAGGAGACAAAGGCATGATCCAGTAACTGCTTATGAGTCTCTGAGGGGCAACTATAAATATGATGAAGCCAAACTGTTCCTTGTAGTGCCAGATGGTGCAGCAAGGGACAGTGGTCACAATTTGCAGCTTGCGTTATTCAGGCTAAGCCTTAGGAGAAGGCTGTTCACTAGGAGGCTGGTGCAGGACTAGGGCAATTTGCCCAGGGAGGTTGCAGAAGATCTGATCTTGAAGTTACCAAGACTTTGCTGGACAGAGACATGACTGACCTGATCTGAAGCTGGTGACAGTTCCGCTTCAGGGGATGATTGGATTTGATAGCCTCCACAGGCCTGTGGAAGCCTGTGTCTGTGATTCCATGAATCATCAGAAACCAACTGAACCCTGGAGATAGGAGTGACTTTGAGCGGCTCTTTACTGTGTTGGCTTAAAGTACTAGTAATTGTGAGTCACTGAAGTTACAGCTGGTAGCTTAGAGAACTTTGCTTCCTCTTACGTATTTTCCTAGATATTAAAAATAGCACAAAAATACAGTTACAAAAATAAGTATTGAATCTGTTAGCTGAAACAAGGAGGTGTCCAAAACCAGGGCTGGAATAGCAGATTCTGACCTGCCTTAGTCACAGCCTTACTCACATTTGGTTTTGTAACAGGCATTGTTTCCAAATCACTCAGCTATAAATATTTTTAAAATGTCTTGTTGCACTTGAATAAAATTTTCCTGTTACTGCTTAATTATTCTGCAAAGCCTGAGTCAGTAAAGAGGGTAGATGAGAAAAAGAAGATAAGAAAAACAAGAATTTTGCAGTGATTATGAAATTGCTTTTACATAGTTACTGGTACTGCGTTATGGGCCCTTTACACCTTATCACAACCCCAGAGTACCCAATGGTGTTTAGGTGAAAACAGAGTATCTGCTTCTAAGGGGGCTGAAACTCAAAACAGCTGCTAGGAAATAAATTACTTTTGTTGGCACCATCTTTGTTAAGATTCTTGTTAATCTTTAATCAGAAAGTAGTGGTTGTGTTTTGAAGTAGAAATATCAGATTTATTTTTTCTGATGACTTCAGCTCTCATTTCCAAGGTTTCTATTCTTTTTCTTCCACAGATCGGTGTAAAGTTTCATTGGTGTTTTCTCATTATTTAGCATTACCATTTATTAGTGCCTTCATATTCCAGATAAAGACAATTCAATCACTTTGTTGAATTCCTTTCTCTTCCATTCAGCTTTCTAAAATGACCCATAATAAACTGCTGTCGATTTCACCATCAAAGAGTCATAATTGTACTTTACAACTGATGCCACCATATAGAGATGAGAGGAATTCGAATTTCCAAACATTTTTTGAAATAACAATTTGGGACACTGCTTTTAATCCTAGCAAGACTGTGTTGCCTCTAAATGGTAGCATATCTTAATTTTAGCCAAGAAAGCAAATTCAAAAAATTATAAGCAGTTGAAAGCAATCCCCTGCAAAAAACGCACTTGGATAAATTTATTTCTAATATTTTCTAAAAGTATGTATAGTATGCACTGACAGCACTAAAGTTGTCTTTGTAAGCAAAAGAAATCTTTAGACCTTTCCATGATAACATAGAGCAAGGCAGTATTTAACAGAACAACAACCCTAAAACAATGCTTACATTTTATTGCTGTTATATTACAGGTCTCCAGCATTGTTTTTGTAACAGTTGTGGTCGTAAATTAAATTTTTGTTCTGAAAAAAATTTCCTTTGAAATGCCATGTGGATTTACCAGTAAATCCAGTGTATTTTTACAGGGTTCTGCAGGAAGATGTGGATAGCATGGACCATTAGGACCAAAAGTAAAAACACTTGAAAGCTAGCCTATATTGCTTTGGCATATATTTTTTTGTAATTTTTTATTTCTATATTCCCAGAATTTGCCTGAACATAACAGCTTTCATTTAAGAGTCATGTACTGATTAAGTGTGGGACAAATTTTGTTCCCATTCACATTGGGTATCTATCCAGAATGTGTATAATCAGAATTATTTCACACCCAACAAGAGCAGTAAGTAAATACTAACTGGGCTGTTACATTTCATGGCATCTTTGCTAATTTTTTTTAGGACATTTGGTGATTTCTCTTTGTTGCTCGTTCATACACCAAGAGGTTACATATATGCTGTTGAAAGAGAAATCTGCATGAGGAGGCCTTCTAATCCCAGAAAGTGATAGGAAAACATTCTGGAAGGTGCTGGAGGAAGAGGGGAGGAGCAATAACTACTTTGTCTTGGTTTTTATTTGAGCTCAGAAGTGACTGAATTTTTCCACTTTGATGCTGCTACTGGTTGTGTAGCCCATGAGGAAAAAATGGAGAGATGAAACATCCCAGAAGAAAAGGGCAGATTTGCAGAATAGGTCCTTAGACAGGAAGAGATTTTTCCTATTCCTACATCAAGTACCACTCAGATTAGTAGTACAGCATGACAACACCTTAAATGGGAAGTTAAAGAAATTCAAATTCTTCATTGTCCTGGGAAATAACAATAGCATTGAAAGAGAAGGAAGTGGAAGATGAGAAGTGGCGGTCTCCATCCTCTCCCCATGAAATTTTCACCTGAACTGACACCCAGGATTAATCACTGACTGCCCATTGCCAGCAATAACTGCATGCACCTGATTCATAGGACAACAGCCACCAAAGATCTGGCCAGCCCCCTCTGTCTAGAGTCTGTAGAGCTCAGCTTCTAGGGCCAAAAAAAGTCCTTCCATTGGGTACTACTCCTGTTAATGCTGGATGACATTACTCATGAGCGAAAAAAATGGCGATTTGCACAACACATGTTGGTGAGTGATACTGCAGTGGACTGGCAAGAATAGATGTGCTCTCACAAGATGCTGCTCTGTGCACAGGAGTAGGTGTCCAGTCTCTACACTCAAAATACATTTTTTGTTAAGAACTTATTCTCTGCCCTTAGCCAGAAATTTTGTTTCAAAGAAATGCTGCTTCACAAAGATTTCAGAAATTGAGGTAGCATGATTCCTAGGATTTAGGAACTGGGCTGGAGCAGAAAAGATAGTCATAAACCTAGGCCAAGAGACTTCACCATCACCACGGTTTAATCATTAGTCATTCCCCAAGATACAGGAGAAACAGAAAGCAACATGCTACTGCCTGACATCTTACAAAACCAGGTACACTACAGCAAAATTAATATAAAGTGGTTATAATACACTATCATTCTCATGGGGATGAATTTTACACCCACTTTTCATGATTATAAATGACTTCACTAGGCAACAGTGGCAAAATACAACAACCACCCACTTCCCAAAACCAAGAGCTAATGCATCATGAGGAGTTGAAGGTATAGTTCTGTTTCATGCATCCTTCCTTCATCCTTCAAATACCCCAGACAAGTACAGCTGTCAGAGAAGACCAGCTATGACAAATTTTCTCTCTTATAAGTAAGCATGGATCCAAATTCTGCTTTTGCTTTTGTTATTATGAAAAGCTTTTCTCATTAAAAAACAGTCTACAGTCTTCACACACTCTTGAGTATAAGAACTCCCAAAAAGCAGTAAGCATAACATTTGAGGCAATGACTGATTTGTTCCAGTTTATATTCTCTAACTCCAGTGAAATAAACTAAATTGGATGTTCTCTGTCTGTTACAAAATCAAAGAACTCTGTCTATTTAGTGCTAAAATCCTGCAGAATCAGTCCCGAAGGTGGAACAGTGCAGTGTTCATTATTTTGCTTTGGTTTGACGCAGTGCCTGGGTAGGTGGAGAGAGCAGCAGTGTGGGGGGACAGCGTTAGCTGTTCTGGACAAAGATGGTGAGTCCTTTGTGGAGGTACGAGGTCATGGCTGTGTTGGTAGATCTGGGGAACATTACCATGTGCTGATTTCAGACATCAAAATGAGGGTTCAGGCGTGTGGCTTGGTCGATGCTCAGCAAAAATAATTAGTCATGACCACAAGCTCTTTAGATGTGGGTGGGAACCGGGTGGTTAAAATTCCAGAATCAAATTACAAATGTATGCCAAGCATCACTTTACCAAAATGTACCTTGTTTTTACTGATCATTTTACTCCATTTGGATCCTTTGTTTTTAATCAAAGTAACATACATGTTTAAAATCCTTGCAGTTACTGCTCACTTTAATATTTGAGCCCTACTGTGTCTCTGTTTCAGGGAGAAAGAGGCAACATAGGTGCACCAGGTTCAAAGGTGGGAAGCTTATTTAACCTGATCTAAAATCTCAGTTGTTTCTTTCCTCAATTTCCTTTCATCTCTTAATGCACTTAGGGGATAATGAACATTTCTTGCTCTGTCAGCGTATTAAAGCTCAGGATGGCTTCTCTGGGAAAACAAACCCCTTTCTCTGGTGAATTATGAGTATCAGGAGCCAGTGTAACCTGGTGCTTAAGACTTCTGCTTAGAATGTGGTTAAAATTGCATCTAAAAGGTGCTTGTCTTGGAAGGTGTCTTGTGAGGCCCTTTACATTTTCACCAGAACAAAAATGAAAATCAGCAAAGCTTAGACAGAAAACTAAGTTCCACATGCCCCCTACTCCTTCATATGGTGGTGTGGAGCTATCACCCCACACCAGTGTGCCCCACCCATGACACAGGTCTGTGCTACAGTAGCAGGCTCATGTCAATCGTTTTCCCTGTCTATTCTGCTTTGAACTTCTCCTGGAGCCCACCCCAAAACTCCAGTTTGGGTCTGTGCTGCTCCTTGCTGGTCGCTGTCTGACCTGGGTGTCTTTTGCAGGCATAAGCCAGCAGAGAGCGCTGATGTGACTCATAGAAAAAAAATAAAATAAAATAAAATAAAATAAAATAAAATAAAATAAAATAAAATAAAATAAAATAAAATAAAATAAAATATCCTTCCCCTGCATTTGGGACGGCACTGAAATCAAAACTTGGTCTAAGAAACAAGATAAATGCAGTTATGCTTGCTGAGTATTTACAAGAATATTATCACAGTCTTCTAGCAGCATCTGCTTGTTTATTTTTAAAAAATACCAACAATGTAACAGGACTTTACTTGCCATAAATTCCATCTGCTGTACATATTTTGAGTGTTGTCATTTCACATAGATATTTGTCAGCATGATAATTAAAGCTGATGCATTGACACACAGGACAGTAGTTTAACTCTTCTTAATCAGTTTGATACAATAGAATATTTTCTTTATTATTATGACTACATGCCCTTTCTTCTGAGGTCCTTTTTCTAGTAATTATTGTTGTTTTATGTGATAGATGCATTTGAAATACGTGTATATTTTAAGTGGAATTACTACAGGGCTATTTAAAAAATAAGAAAAACAAGCAATTTATCTCTTTAGCCCTCAGACTAAAAAAGATCTTTGTCTTCTTGTATTTGAGCAATGAGCTACATTCTTAAAATATGGAGGGACTTAGAAATAAGGACATCTCTGGATACATTAGTTGCAATAAAACATCTTACCTATCCTGGATCTTTTTGTCCCATTTAAATTTCGTTAGGAAAATTAACGGGAAAAATTATTCAGCATTTGCAATGGTAGGAAGCTGTCCTGCAAGTACCAACATGCCTGAAATGACAACATTCTGTTGCAGAAATGCTGTTGGTCTGAGGTTATTTCCTCTGCCCATTTACCTTTGCTGCAGATAAATACTTATAATTTTCCACAAGCACTTGAGAGACTTATGTCCCAAGTACCACTTTTTGCTTAAATTCCATTAGCATTCAGACACCTTTTATCCTGCTTATAAAATTGTTTATGAAATGAAGAATAAAGTACTTCAGAAATCATACTTTATTCCTGACCCACATGCTTCACACATCACCGACAAAAACCAAAAAAAGCAGTGAGAATATCCTTTCTTAATGAAGTAGACACATTAAATCTCATGTGGTGGTACTATCTACTGCTAAAACCCAAAAATATTTTCTTGAAGCAGAGCAAAAAGCTAGAAACAAAACAGTATTTTCCAAAAAACAAAACAAAACAAAAAAACCCAAGCAAATTAAAAAAAACCCCTCAAAGCCAAACAAGAAAAACCCCACACAAAACAAAACAAACACCAAACAACCCCACCAAAAAAACAAGCTAACAAACAAATAAACAGCCCCACTCTTAAAACAAAACAAGAGTAATTGGTCCCTTGGATGAATCATTAGGCTGCTCTGTGTCATTTCCTTTGCTCTTTCATATGACACAGAGAAAAACAGATGCAAAAAGTGTATCTCGCTGTTTATCTGGTCCTTTAAGAATTTAGAGCCTTCTTTTATCCATTTTTCTCAGGGAAAACTGCATTATCATTATGTTTTTCACATAGAACAGAGTAGCTGTCAGATTCCAGCAGTCATATACAGTCCTGTATTAAACTACAGCAGGGGGTGTTTTCTGCCCCACATACTGACTCCTGTCTGCATCCAATGCCAATGTCTACATCCCTCCTCTTCCTCCAGCTTGAGAGTCACTTAACTAAAGGGTGGAAATAACTCACCAAATGTATTTTGGGGGGAAGCAACGAAATTCACCCTTTTGCTAAGCAGGGGTGGAAGCAGTGAAGAACGATTGAAGCTGCATTAAAAAAACCTGTAAGCCTGCTCTGGAGAGGGGGAAAGAGAGGAAGGAATGGAGAGAGCAGGTGACTAATGAGATAATTAGCCTCCCCCAAACCTGCCCACCAGCCTGTTCAGAACTGTGTCATGTCCCTCCCCAGTGGCAGCCTCCTGCTTGTATGAAACTG
This sequence comes from Corvus kubaryi, assembly GCF_017639235.1. Lineage (NCBI taxonomy): Eukaryota > Metazoa > Chordata > Aves > Passeriformes > Corvidae > Corvus > Corvus kubaryi. The sequence goes on along the minus strand of NW_024581137.1, from coordinate 1,610,277 downwards.
AATGCAGTTTAGAGAGCATGACAGTATGTTTGTTGTATATTATTGTTGTATTTATTGTTGCAGGGGATGCCAGGCACAGATGGGAAACCAGGTTTTCCTGGCATTGCTGGGCACCCCGGAGAAATGGTGAGTAGGGTTACCATAATCTGTGATCACCTAACACACACTGGCTCCCAAACCGACCTCTTAAAGATCCATAGGAGCCCTACCAGTACTTGCTAGCAGAGTGTGAAGAGCTGGGGCTGTGTTTGTCCTGCTTAACCTGGAGCAGCTACCTCAGACGCCGAACACAGGAGCAGGGTGTCCCTTGCCCACGCCTCCCTCATCAGTCAGAAGAGATACAGGCATCTCCAGAGGCTGGTTCTGATCCCTCAATGCTCCCTCTGCTTTTAATTATTCAGAAATCAGCTCTGCCTTTAATTAGAGGAAAGCCAGCAGTCTCATAGGTGATTTTAATGTATTTCTTGTGCTTAAGACCCTCGAGGATTACAGCGTGATTTCCTTGGGAAGTCCCGCGGCTTGTCCCCTGGCGCCTTCCTCTCACTTGTGCCAGACAAACTGTCTGCATTTCCAGCACAGGGAGTTCTACAGAGGGGCTAATCAAGCTTAGCAATAAGCTGCCTGAAAGATGACAGCTTAGCTCCCCTGTCTTCTCCTATCTGGTCCCCTGGGAAATCCCAGGCACAACTGTGCTGGAAGAAGACAGCACAGCCAGGGATGGCTGATTCCAGTGCAGTGAAAGAAAGGTTCACTGAATTAATTCCCAGCTAATGAAGTGGTTTGGGTCCATTTGCTTCTAGTCGTCTGTGAACTCTGTCAAAAGTTCTGGGAAATACTTTTAAACATCAAATCCTCAAAAGATCTGAGCTGAAATGAGTTGGCCCCATGTGTCTTTTGAGAGAGCTGGGGATTGATCATTCTGTACGTGTGAGTCACTGCTGTGCTTTTTGTGAAGCAAGGGAGAGCAAATTTCACCATTTCCCGTTTTAAATCACTTATGTTCATTTTTTTTATCACCTCCAGGGTCCAAAAGGGGAGAAGGGTGACCCAGGACCTCAGGTGAGATTGTGTGGATTTCATTCTTTTCGAAAAACCTATGTGAAATGTAGCACTTAGTATATGGGTTCTCCACATGCAATGCTTTTGAAACAGGGTGAACCAGGACAGGACGGGAACAGTATTGTGGGACCACCTGGACCGCCAGGACCGCCAGGACCAGTCATAGCAATACCTGAGGTGAGTGTGTACATCAAGCAGTGACGTCTGTTACTCCCTTAATAGAGAAGAGGTCACAAGTGGTTAACACACTGGCAAGTCTCCTGCTCATATTCAAGTCATAAGTCTACTCCTCAAAACAAAAGAGTATCAGTATGTCTCTGCATCAAATGGATTAGTTTTGAAAATATTACATTGGAAGAAAGAGGGTAAAATCTTACCTACAAGAATTATGAGGTCATATTGAGCACCTCGCACAAGCTCTTTAGGTGACTCTGCAGGAGCTGTGAACATCAAATAAAAAATCAACAGAGAAATACAAAACTGGGGATATTTTACAAAGCAGAGCACCCAAGGCACAGCAGTATGTGGGGGAGAGACATGTTTCCTGACAGTTGTCCACAAACCAGAGCACTGACCCCTTTGTGGAAGCAACAAAGGGTAAAATACTAGAGACTCATAAAAACTCTACAGTATGCTTTAGATGCAGGTATATTTTCAGTTAGTTTTGCTGTGTATACATCAGCCTTTGCAGAAGCAGTACTATTTGCAGTAATGAAGGCTGGAGATTAGGATGAATCCCGCTTGGAGCTGACAACAGAAATCCTAGTAGTTGGCCTGGTATGACATTCAGATCTGGAGGAACTGTGAGTGGCTGCAGGAAACTTCACCTCTGAGAGCTGGAGGTGCCTAAAACAGCCAGACTCATCCAAAGGAATGCATATAAGGGCAATAAGGAGTGTTTTGTAATTGTAAGAAGAGAAAATGCCCAGCTGAGAAATCTGTTAGGGGGAGGTTGGCACCATCATTATCACAAAGCTGAACTATATATAACCTTTTTTGACTGAAATAACTAGGCTTTCACTTACGCTTCTGCTACTGATAGCAAATATAGCATTAATTGGCATCCCATAGGCCACATCACGCATCCCAACAGAAGTGGTTTTTTCTTTACTGAATTTACTGGGAATCCATGTAGAATACTAGGATCTTGGATCCTGAGTCTTAGATGAGCAGAATTATAGATTCACAGAAATGCTGGCTCAGTGAAGATCTTGTTCAAAGTCCTGCTCATAGTGGGACTGTCAGCAGCTCTACACTTTAATACAATTCTGTTGGAGTTTCTGGGGAACTGCTCAATAGCTGTGATAGAAATGCTGATGTAAAACTCATGTCCTTTCTCACAACCCTGCCACGGTGCCACGGTGGTGCCTTAACTCATATCAGTGACTAAACAGCTCTGTTTGCAGTAAAAATGAACCTTAACGTGTTGCTCCATAGCTCATTAATACTTGCAAAAAATACCATGAGAGCATCAGAGGGAGGTCAGTATATACAAGGAATATAAAAAGACTATTGAAGCTGACATAAACTAACTTTTTGCTGGAAACTTGTTTGCTGGAGACAGCATGGCTCCCTACATGCCCTAGTCATTGTCCTCACACCTGTCTAGCACATAGCTGTGTCTGAAGAAACCTAAATTGCATCCTCTGAATCCTCCAGATCCCTGTATGAACCACTTTTACCATGTATTACAGAAATATATAGAGCCTAGTAGAAGCTGTATTGCATCAGGTGTATTACAAATCCATACAGAAACCCATTTCCTTCTCTAAGTGTTTTCAGGTTTTAGAAGTAAGCTCTCTTAAAAAATTGAGAGCATAGTATGTGTGGCTTTATACACATTTGTGGTGTAGGTGTTCTGGGGAGGTACAGCAAGAGCTGTCAAATCCTCTGTATTGTTAATCAGAAGATTTCTCTGAGGACTTGGTGTACTGGATTTTGATACAGTTAGTTAAACCTGTGTGGAAGTATATGTCACTGTGTATGACATTGAATTCTTCCTATCTCACAAATGTTTGTGTAACAGGACATTTGCTTGCAATACATTTGCTGAGATAGACATTAAATTATCCAAGTGCATTTTGTTGACTCAGTCTCTCATCTTTCATAGTAAGCTTCAAATATGGAAAAGAACTATTGCAAGCAGACCTATCAATTGCAGTTGGAATTGCAGAACTAAAATAAATAACACTGCCACCTGTTGTAATGTGGATATTGGCTTGATGTGGGCAGAGCAGCAGAGATCAGTGATCTGAATGAACCACAGGGCACTTAGAGAGATCACTCCCCAGGTCAGGGTCATTTAATTCATTCATTTAACTGTTACGTAGCCAAGGACTTCTTGGGCTACAGAAGTGCAGTTGACTGATCCATCAGAGCTAGAAGGAAGTTTTCTTAGGAAGGGCTCTGTGGCTACAACTAAACAGACTTTAAAATAAATTTTTGATGAAAATAAAAGCAAATACAGAGTTAGTGCAGTTTCAGCACTGTTGAAATATTTAGACCTGACATGAACAGCTGTGGCTTAGGGCCAGGTCTCTCCAGTATCTGGCCCATAGCACATTGATCGAGCTGCACTGAAAAGTGGACCTTGGTTTTCTTCTCATTTAACCTGGTCCCTATGTCAATGGAGGGGATTTGGTTCCTTCAAGAACCATTTCTCATACCATGAAAATACATGTTAGGTTAAAACTGAGGTCTGCCGTGGAACCTATCCATTTCCAGACTTCTGCAGTTCCTGCCAGCACTGTGGGTCTCAGAGACTTGCTGTCCTTGCTGCCTGCTCTGCTGCCTCCTGTGATTGATCAGGAAGTCTGCTCCTGTTTAAAAAAAAACAGTGTCCCTCTGCTGCTGTTTGATATTCCAAAACACTAAAATCAATATTTCTCATCCTATATTGGCTATTTCACTCTTTTGGAGCATAGTTGCTGATACTTGGTGCATTTTCATGAATGGAATCACAATAACCGAAAAACCGTAATATTTGTTGCTATGATTTTATCGCACAAATTTAGTTGGGTACAGTACAGAAGTAATTTTGAATAGACAAATGTTATTGGATTTAAATTTCAAATTTTTAAACCTTTATCTTTGGCTGCCACTACACACCCCTAGTTTGGGTACAAGAAACAAAAGTCACAATGAAAGGTTGATGGTGAGGGTGTAAAGGAAATGTCAAAAGATTTTGTTCACTCTGTTCTTTCTATAGTTCTAACAAGGCCATATTCATGCTTTTTGGATGCAGAGCTGAAGGTTTACTTAGAAACCAACCCAGACAATTATCCTAAAACACAGCAGTGAAGAAAATATGGAAAATAGTGTTGTCCTTACTATTGTAGTCAGCACTTTCTGAACTAATTCAATGTGTTAAAGAATTATATTGCTGGATTTTTGTTACTAAACCTGTTTGCACACCCAAACCCAAAGATAAATATTTATACACCTGGATGAGGTTGTGAAGAGTGCAATCTTTTCCTCTAATCGTCACTCTTCTACCTTTTGTTTTCAAATCTTCTTCAGCCTTATGTACAGTTTTCTGACTTCCAACCACGATTTCCATTTGCAGATCAACTGTATGTATAAAATATACAATGTGCCTGATCCCAGACTCAGCAAAGCCTTTGGGATTCTTTTCACTGACTTCAATATTGGTTGGATTGAGCCCAAAAGCAATGAATACTGAGTGATTCCACAATGAAAAGACCATGTAAACCCAGGACTCCTGGACTTCTGCCACCAGATAAAGCAGAACAATTGCAGCAGCAGGACTCTTATTACTGCCATTAATGTAGCAGCCTATGTCCTGTTCCTTTCCTGGGCCATGTAGAACTGGAAATAGAGTGGGACCAAGAGCATCGTACTACCCCTGAAGAGTAGCAGAGTTCATGCAGCCTGGAAAGTGGGGTGCTGCCTGTAGGATCTAAACTCTATTTTTACTTGACATTTTTTCCAGTGGTTTTTGTAGAACATGAGGACAAGGAGAAGGAGCAGAAAGAAGCACCCAGTACAAGCAGCAAGCTTTAGCTGTATGAATTATGCAACATGACCTCAAAGTACAGAAAGCTGACCGTATACTGCTGTGCTCAGACGACATAGGATAGGATAGGATAGGATAGGATAGGATAGGATAGGATAGGATAGGATAGGATAGGATAGGAT
>NW_024581137.1:1585835-1605050 GCF_017639235.1 Corvus kubaryi | reverse complement strand
ATAGGATAGGATAGGATAGGATAGGATAGGATAGGATAGGATAGGATGAGTGATCTGGATTAGAAAAATAGTATTCAGAGACTCGTAAGAGTATTGGAAGTGATCTCCGGAGGCCATATGGTCAAACCCCCTATTCAAAGCAGGGCAGTTTCAAACTCAGTTCCTGGACACTGTATTCATAACAAATGTTGGAAAAGATTGTGATCTGGTAGTGTTGATCTGCACATGGTTGCAGGCAGAAAAGGGGTCATTCAGATTTCACAAAACCTCAGTGAAAACATGTTTATTCATGTACTAAGTAAATCCCTGGCACCTGAAAGCATGCCCTGTCCTGGCCTTTTGAAATTCAGATTTTCATTACATCGAATGGGAATATGCTGCTTCACACAGAGCCTTATATTGAAATGGATGGCATGTCTTGCCTTCTAAACAAATGGACCAATTCAAGCTTCCAAGGAGATTCAGAACATACTTCTGAATCCAAAACAAGGCTAAAGTGTCAAATGGGACCATTGGACTGAAAGAAATTAAACAAATGACAAAAACAAAGGATGTCTTTTCACCTAAAACATTTATGTGGAACAAGCACCTATATATTGTCTGTCTTGAATTGTTCTGTAAGACCACGTGATACAATATTGGGAACACCTATTTAAACCAGAAAGTTAGCTATCTGAAACCAAAATGAAAGCCTAATCGTAACATCAGGACAAGAATCTGATGGGGAGCAGCCAACACGGATTTACTAAAGGCAGTTCGTTCCTGATCCAAATCATTGCTTCTCTGTGGACAAGGGATGGGCATGGAATTTGTAGACCCTGACTTTGGCAGGGCTTCAGATGCAGTCTCCCATAGCCTTGCTATCATCAAACTGATGGCCTGTGAAGTGGGTAAGAGAATGATAAAATAGGTGGAAAATCAGTTCAACTGATAGAGAGTTGTGACTGGCATTCACAAGACTGCTTCTGGAGTATTGTGTCCAGCTGTGAGATCCCCTTGACAAGAAAGACATTGACATAATGGAGCAAGCCCCATCCAGGGCTACCAAAGTGTTCAGGGGACCAGAGCACTGAGAGAACTGGGTCTGATTTGCCTGGCAAAAAGCAGGATAAAAAGAGGCTTTGTTTCTGTCTGCAACTACATGATCAGAGGATACTGAGAAGATGGAAGCAGCCTCTTCTTGCAGGTGTATGTAAATATTGTAAGATGCAACACACCCAAGTTGGAGAAAGGGAAATCCCAATTATATATAAGTAAAACCTTTTTTATCCTGACAATGATCAAACACTATAACTGATTGCCGAAAACAGTTGTGGCATGTCCATCCTTAGAGGTGTTCAAGAATTAACAGGACAAGTCCCTGAGTGACCTGATCCATTCAGACCTGCATTGAGGAGTGTTGGATCAGAGCTCCAAATATCTGTAATGGAATTATGCAGAAATGCCTGGGCTAATGGGGAGTTCACCAACTCCAGGATAAGAAGCAGTATAACAGCAGTGCAATTACACTGCACTATTAGGCATCTTGAGACTCAGAGCTGGGTAGCGTAGAGCTGGTCCACATCCAAGTTTGGGGTTCCAAGCTAGTTTCAGACACAGCAGCATGATCAGTGCTGACTTAGGAATCGCAGCATGGCACTGCATGGTGTGATGCAGACATGTCCAGAATATAATTAAAACTTCAACTCTGCAACAGAGGATGAGTGTGCTCAGATTGATTCACCATCTTAGAATGCCAGTGACATGCTGGAGCATAAAACCTCCATTTCATCTTTATCTTGCTGATAATGATGCTGAGAAATGACTTCAGGCTGCAAAATTTGGTGTCACAGCTTTCAAATTAAAAATGTGAGTCAGTTAATTAAATTTCTGAAAGCATTCTGAGATCTTCATAGAAGAAATGTAAAAGAAATTCTAGGTTTTGTTATTCCAGATGTATAACGAAAATTAGAAGTAGAGAGCCTTTTCTGTGGCCTTATTTATGTTTGGGGGTTTTTCATAGTTATAAAGAGATAACTTTACATTTCCAAAAATGTGTGTGTGCCTTAGATAAACTATTTGAATAACCTGTTTCTTAACCCCTTTTTTAGTTACTTCTCAATGATACAGATGGAATTTTTAATTTTACTGAAATTAAAGGACTCCTTGGGCCTCCAGTGAGTATATGCTGCTTTATTAAATCTTCAGATTTGCTCTATCTTCGATGTCTTCTTTTGAGTATCAACCAGAGATGAGTTTCCTACACTTTAAGATTGTGTTCCTGCTAACTCCAGCACTAAACTCTGCAGAAGTACTTTCAGGCAAAACTGAGTTCTGTGTGAACAAACTGCTTTTACACATTTCTATGAAATAAAGAAATTGGCTTATCTCTCATTCTGAACTATATGATCAGAATTAAAGAAATGTAGAACTGTTGCAAAAATAGAGACCAAGATTCACATTTATTCCATTTTTTTCCTTCTTGTTTTTCAAGTAACAAAGCATTGGGATAAAAAGTGTTTTGCTCAGTTCTGCTTGGGACTGCAACTAGAAATGCTAGGCTCCTGTGTATGAATTTAGTCTCACACAAATTATAGCAGTGGATGAAAAACTAGGGATTTCATAAAAGAACAACAGATGTGAAATTTAGGTTCCATTGACTGTAAAATAGTTCAGCCAAATTCTTGAAATCCTGAATGCTTCTTGGTAATGATTTCAAGTTCCTATTACTGGATCTAAAGAAAAATCTACCTTTTCCAAAATGTGGAGTCTATTCAAACTTGCCCAAAAGTGTACAATATGCTGCACTTTGCAAAACCTTAACCTTCACAAATTAAGCAACTTACTTCACAGCTAGTTTCGTTTGTGGATTGTTGTTTGTGTATTTCATTTTATCTGTTTTCTTGTTGGTGAGCACAGTGATCTCCCCCACATTCAATCCCTGATGAAGCCAGAAAAGTCAGAATGTTCATAGCCAATAGCAGAATTTCACTCTACATAGCTTAAGTTTGCAAAAACCTTGTGTCTTATTATTACAGCTGTCCCAAAACAAATATTTACTGAATCTGTCATTGAACTGGGAAGAAGGGCATTAGCTCTAGCAACAGCTTGTAACCTTTTTCTGCAAGTCTAGCACGGCTCTTTCCCACTTGTTACACGATAGGACAACTCCATGTTATTGTGGCTGCATCCAGCTGTGCTTACAATATAAAACAGTTTTCATGGAAGACTATTTTCGTGTTTTTCCCAAAGACCGGATTCTCCTAATCCCTAGACATAATAGGATGCCAGGATAGTATGGGCCCCCTTGTGTGAGCTCTGCCACAGGTATTTGCCATTCAAACCTTTGTTTTGTAGTAGATGTTAGAGCCACATTCCCACAAAAAAGAAGCTGGTCCTGTAGCTTGAAGCACAAGTTGCAGTGAGAAAGATTTGAACCTCAGTCTCTAAGCTCTAACTTTAGTCAGGAAAGAGGTGCAGTCTCATAGTGAGTGGGGTAATAGACATCCTGCTGATCTGAACCAGAATTAAAGTGTCTCTCTGCAGGTATCACATCTGGGCAATCTTAAATGTGCCCAATACAAATCCCAATCTGTGATTGTATTCGCAGCCTATTACAAACTGTCTATCCAAAGACAACCAGGACCAAAATGGGAAAGGTGATCTCTGTGCCAGCATCTGGAAAAGATTCAAAGGAGGCTGGATAATGGTTGCATGCCTTTCATATGTAGAAAATATAATCCATTTTCAGTCTTTTCTGGATCTCTGTCTTTTCAGTTTTTGAAAATAAACCCTAAATTAGAAGCATAGGGCATTGTGCAGGTTCACACCTTTGCCTTCAACTGAATGAAGTTCTTAATTCAGTTGCAGATGAGTTGATATTCACAAATCACACAACACGTGAAAAATGCATACTGTTTTGCAAGTCCGTAAAATGTGTTTGTAAGGGTATGAGTTTTTTGATTTTGCAGGGGCCACATGGCAAGCCAGGTTTACCAGGATTTCCTGTAAGTATTAATTTCCTAGGATTTAAGGTTTTTTCCAATACAGTTTAATATTTTTTAAAAATTATATTGTATACAATTTGCATGAAGTCTAATAAATTTTCATATAGGATGCTGCAGGTCTTAGGAATTTACCAGCTAAGGTAGAAATTTATTCTGTGGGAAATGAAATATACTCTGATATGCTTATCTCAGTGTCAGTTCCATAGTTTAGAGATGTAATTCATGGAAAATTACTACCTAAGGGAAGACCTATGCCACATAGAAGAAACAAATGGAACAAATGGACTTCTACAAGTTGTCTGCATATGTATATGTAACTGTGTTATTCCTTTGCCTTTTTTATCTCCACTACAGAATACAGTAAAGCCCTACAAGATGTACCCTTTTTATTTTATCCTTTAGGAAATATTTATGATTTTTTATAATAGACCAGGGCTACCATGTAAGCATTGCACAACCATAGTATCAAAAGGTGCCTTACCTACCTATTGCACTCAGACTGCCATATAAACATATATAAACATCTTCATTAACCACTTGGACGCAGGACTTGGAGGGACACCAAGTTTGCGGATGATACAAAATTGGGAGGAGCTGTTAACTCCTTCCAAGGCAGAAAGGCCCTGCAGAGACACCTACATAAATTAGAGGACTGGAGGATCACCAACTGTATGAAATTCAACAAGGGAAAGTGCTGGATTCTGCACGTGGGATGGAGTCACCCTGGTTGTGCATGTAGACCAGGGAATGAGATGCTGGAGAGCAGTGCCAGATAAAGAGACCTGGGGGTCCTGGTCGGTGGCAAGTTGAATATGGATCAGCTGTGCCCTAGCAGCCAGGAGTCCTGGGGTGCATCAGGCACAGCATTGCCAGCTGGGCAAGGGAGGGGATTGTCCTGCTCTGCTCTGTAATGGGGAGACCTCACCTTAAGCGCTGGGGGCAGTTTTGGGTGCCACGATATAAGACATTAAACTGTTAGAGAGTGTCCAAAGCAGAGCTGTGAAGATGGTGAAGGGCCTTGAGAGGAAGCCATGTGAGGAGCAGCTGAGGTCACTTGTTCTGTTCAGCCTGGAGGAGACTGAGGGGAGACCTCATTGCAGTTACAACTTCCTTGTGAGGGGAAGAGCAAGGGCAGGGCCTGCCCTCTTCTCCGTGGTGCCCAGTGACAGGACCCGAGGGAATGGCCTGAAGTTGTGTCAGGGGACATTTAGGTTGGAGATTAGGAAAAGGTTCTTCACCCAGAAGGTGGTTGGGCACTGGAACAGACTCCACAGGGAAGTGGCAAGCCTGACAGAGCTCAAGGAGTGTTTAGACAATGCTCTCAGGCATATGGGGTGTCCTCTGCAGAGGCAAGAGTTGGACTTTGATGATCTTTGTAGGTCACTTCCAACTCAGCATATTCTGTGATTCTGTAATTATTTGGCTTATGACTTCAGATAGTATTGTTCTAATTATTGTATTCATATTCTATGTAATGTGATGAGATTATTTTCCCTTGTTATGATTGTTTTACAGTTCAGAGCATGCATATGATCTCAGGATCCTTTGTCTATTGCCTGAGAACAGCTAAGGAGAAAACCGGGAAAACTGACCAAAGATCTTAACAAAAAGCTGACAAATTGCCCAAAATTCTACAGAAGATTGCTTAAGTCCTGGGTATTGTGCACTGCATAGAAAACCAAAGAGAAGGAAAAAAAAACCTCATTAAAAATCCATTTCATTTGAAAAAGAGCTGATAACATTTAGAAAGTGATATAGTGAATTCTGGGTCTCTGTCATTTATAGAATTTCTACAGACATGAAAATACCATTCTTGTTCTCACCTCATGTCTTTTATTTATCTCTTGACTAATGCAGAAATTATGTAGACCTGAGTTTAGTTCTTGGTGGGTAAAAAAATGCTTCTGAATGCTCTTGGAAGATTGTAAAGCACAATTTGATCTGAGGGGAATGCTTTCCCCACAAAACAGATAAAGAAATCGTCTTGTTTTCAAATAGATAATCTCTATTTCAGATTTTTTTTTTTTTTTTTTTAACATACTGTTAAAAATATACCTTCAGAAATTCTGTTGAAAATGAGTCTGGTTGAATGATTATGGAGAGAGAGAGGATCAAGTACAGAGGAAATAGAGAATTTTAGGTTGAATTTCCACTCTTATTAATGTTTGCGTATTTCCCTTTGTGAATGTGTATCATCCACACTGTGATAAACATCAGGGATTTTTCATTTTGTTTTTTCTAACAGATTCTCTTTTTGTGATATTTGGTTTAGGGAATAACTTGAGTCAAAGAGAATTTAGTCTTGTAAGAATTCTTAGATTGCAACCAGAGTGATTTAAGTTCAAGTTTGCCGGTAATTTAAAATTACATTTAGTAAAATGGATTAGCTCCATATTCTTCACAAATATCACTATGGATTTATGTACTTGTTTTTGCCTAGGGCCCTCAGGGTCCAAAGGGTGACACTGGTTTGCCTGGATCACAAGGACCTAAAGGACAACAGGTATGAAAAAATGCATAGGGGGAAGTATATGCTGAGAAATGTGTTAGATGATAAGTACTTAGTGACATTAAAAGTTTAATGATTCTAATTTTTCTAGGGATTGTAATGTTAATAAGTTCATGTGAAAAATGTACTAGGTGGAATGTGAAAGTGCTAAGCAACATCCCTTGATATAATCCCACCAAGAGCTAATCTTCCTGCTCCAGTGTTGAAATTCATAAGTCCAGTACGTGCTTATCAGGTTAAGTCTCTTTAAACATTAAACATGAAGTGACCTCTTCTTGCCAGCTGATTGCTGTGCTGACACCCTGGGATCCTATCCAAAAGACCAAACAAAAAAAAGATCGATCTTTTCCTCCTCCTGTGCCAGGGAGGGCTTTGCCTACAGAATGTAGACTGCAATTTTCAATTCCCAAAGAAAGTATAAGACTTGAGGAGCCCTCTTCTTAGGATTCTTTCGTTTCTTCACAAAAGTGTATTTTATGACAGTGCTGAGAGGTTACTAAAGACTGACTCTGCTCTTCTGTAAATACTGCAGCTGTTTCAGTTTTCTTCCCCTTCTTATCCACCTGCAAGGAAGCAGGGGAGAGGAACATCTAATATCTTGGGGGTAACAAAAACAAAAACACTTTCTGTTTATTCTTTCCGAGTAGCTGAGCTCACTTTCTCACAAGTAATTGGAAATGGTTAATTATGTTTTAAATTGGGTAGCAGATGAACAGCATCATCACTACACAGAAGGAAACCTCTCAGGCCACAAATACCAGTCCCCATTTACTATAAGATTTCCTGTTCTTTTACAGAGTGCATGAAATGATCAAGCTCAACCTTAAAACCCTCTGGGTACTTTTTGGTTTGGGTTGTGGAGGTTTTTACTTTTGTTTTTTTGGTTAGTTTTCTTTTGTTTCCGGTGTCCACACTGGTAAGGACTCAAAGCTTTAAAGGCGTTTAATTTTGGACCCACCAAAAACATAGTGATGTACCTGACAGTGTTTCTGCGCTGTGAATACCACACTGTGCTCAAGAGTAAGTTTGGGAACCACAGTGAATCTGTACAGACACCTAGGAGCATTTTACTTAAAGGATCATGAAATTCAACCTCAGGTCCATAAAATCTCACAGAAGATAAAGTCAATGAAGCCAACCAAGCCTTAGGGAGACTCCAAAGTATCCAAAGTATCTTCAGGGAGTCTTCAAAGACAATGATTTAAGAACTTTTGAGAATAACTGAGTTACAGCAGTTAGAGCTCAGTGAAAGGTCTGTAACCTGGACTGTCATTTTAATAGCAACGCAATTGCTAGTTTCAAGCCAGATTTCTTCCATGAGATCTTGGGAAAGATGTTGTAGCAAGCTGCCTGAGGTAGGAAGAGGAAAGTTACAGCTGAGTGATCCAGAGTGGGAACCATGCATTTAGCACTGAAAAGTGATAACTCGTGGTAGTGGAAGAGGAATGCAGAGGGTCACAGTTTGAATGCTGGGAATTGGCCTTCCCTAAAGTTAATGAGGTTGCATCATGCCAGGCACATAGAGAGAATGACTCATGCTTTCCTGATAGTAAAATCCGAACATCTACTGTTCTATCAAGATTTTGCATTTCCAGCAGGATTTGCTGACCATTAAGCCGATAGTACACAAGATGATACCAATAACCTGTCTGCGTTTGGCGGAGACCTTTTGTGAACACAGCATATTTCACACAGTTACTCTACGGAGAACAATTTAAGTCCTTTTTAAAAAATAAGTACTTATTCATCTCAATACTTATACATCTTTAGTGTACTTTATTATGTTTTAAGAAGGATCATCTCTTTTCTTCCCCAGAATCAAGCTTCACCCTACTCATACTGATATCACTTTATGTTTGATATCACAGCATGACTAACCCGTCATGCTTCAAACGAAAGTAATGCTGCTTTGACTTTTTCTGATTCACTGGGAACTGCTTTGTAAACCATAATTACTCTGATAATTGCAGGGTGAAAAGGGAGAACCAGGTGTTGTCATTTCTGCTGATGGATCTTTAACTGAATTATTAGGAAAAAAAGGGGAGAAGGTGAGCTAATACTGTGTTGTGTTCCTCCAGAATTATTTGGTGGCCTTGCTAACAGCCGCCTTTGCTAGACATTGCAGGAATTCTCCTTGTCATTGCTCTCTCTGTGTCCATCCTCAACAGGGTGAAGCTGGAGTGGTGGGACCAGTGGGACCAATGGTAAGATGATTCCAAAGATTAATGACTTTTTTCTTTTTTATTTTCGCTTTGGCTTTACAGATATTAGTAAATATAAAGGTACTTTGGTTTAGCTTTTCATTAATTCTGAGTAGGGATGATAAGGAGTATTTATGCTTCAGGGTGATCACTGTCCTTTAGAAAATAGTGTAGTTGTTACATATGTGGTGCTGTGAACTACTGACTTGATGCAGAGTTTAAATTCCGGTAGAACAAATGTATCTGTTACTATCTAAACCAACAGTGAAATATCAGAGCTAGAAACTTACATGACTTATGACTCTGAGTGAACTGGGTTTGTTTAGCCCTGAAGATAGAACACTAAGAGGAGCTCTAATTGCTCCCTGATGCGGCCTGAAAGGGAATCATAAAACAAAGTCAGGTCCTTCTCAGAGGTGCACATGAAAAAGACAAGTAAAAAAGATCACAAGTTCCAGCAAGGGAAATTTCACTTAGATATAAAGAAAAAAAATCACGTTAAAAGTGGTTAAACACAGAAATAGGTGCCCAGAGAGACGGTGCATTCTGGAACAAGGTGTTGAGCAGCACGACTTAACCTACAAGCCTAACTTACAAGATTGTCTTGTAAGCAAGGGGTTGTGCAAGAGGATCTCTCTCTTTCCACCTAAATTATTCTCTGTTTATAGGATTTACATTAATATAACTAACTGCATCAGCTCAATTTCTGTCAATGCCAGTAATTTGCCAATGTGTTGGATTCTGAGAAAGCTGCACACCAGGCAGTAGGGTAAGACCATGTACCAAAATCAGGATTTAGAGGCCTTCTTTCAAGTACTTGGTCTGATACTTTTAACTGGACACAGAATGTTGCAAGAAAACACAAGAAATTAGTTATAAAATAAGAACAGTTTCCCAGACTCAGCAGTGTTAGGGCACCAATTTCTTCTCGTCTAGTATTCCAAAGAAACCTTTGCTTCTGCTTTTGATGTAGCCTGGTCACTGTTGTGTCTAAGTGAATGTTAGCAGGTGTTGATATTTCTGCACACCAAGGTGTGTAGGAGATTTTTACATCAGTTTCTGTAGTCTTCAAAAGGGGCTAACTGGGTGTGCTGAGTAACTGCTTTCTTAACTATTGTGTATCAAAATACCTGGAGGAAGCTGTCCTAACTTACCAGAAAGGATGTTCCTGTGCTCCTCCTTGTATGACTGCAAAATGATCTACCTCCTCAACCCGACACAGAATAACTTTGAAAAATGATCTACTTCTTCAACCTGACACAGAATAACTTTGAATGAAAGTGAACTTGGAGATGATCTCGTCCACATCACTGCCCAGAGCAGGTCTCTTTAACTCAGGAACTTGTCAAGTGAAGTTTTCAACAGCTCTTAGGATAGAAATTCCACAGCCTCTCTGGGCAGCACATTCCAGACATTTGACAAACTTCAGAGTAAAAAATATTTTCCTTATATTTATTTGGAATTTTTCATTTTCTGGCTTGCGTTCACTGCCTCTTGTCCTATCGCTGTTCATCCTGTGGACGTCCTTTTCCTGTCAGCCCCAAACTCTGTGTTTTACATCTCATTTAGTACTGCCATGAGATGCTCCACACAATTCAGCATGCAGATCAGGAAATCCTTGCTAGCACTGGTGGGAATGATTACACTTCAGGAAATTTTGGTACACAGAGCCTGCCTCAAGGCTTTGCTCAACCAGTTCTCTTCTTAGTGCAGAACTCTCATTTGATCATCGTTGCTAATGGGGCAATACAATTTGGTGTTGTCCCATTGTCGCGGGTTCAGTTTGTAACCGGGCGGAAACACCAATTTAGTGTAGTGGTTTGGTCCAAAATACTCATTACTGTTTATCTGCTGTGAGATAAGAGTTAGGAGAAATGCAAAACAGGCACCAAACTTGAAAGAATATAAAGAAGTTTATTAACAGACCTAAAAGAAGAAGGAAAAAAAAATTATACCACCTTCAGAACTCTCCTCCTCCCCCCACCTTCCTCCCTTCTCCCACTGACAATGTGAAAAGACAACCCTTAAGATGTTCAGTCTGTTTACCACTTCCATAATAACCTTGTTCAGTCCATTTAGAAAGAGAAGTCTCTTCTTGCTCATGCTATGAAAACATTATCACAACGAGACAGCCACCCACTTCCAAATATTGTTCAGTCCATTTAGGAAGAGGAGTCTCTCTGCCTGCGTGTGAGTCCTTTCCCCCGACTTGCAGCTTTTCCCGCAACTGCTTTCGAGGGTCCACTCTTGAAGTTTTCTGGGGTACAATTTTAAGGTTGAGCCGTTCAGAAACAAAAACAGAGGCCCTTCTCCTTCCCTGGGAGCAAAGGGTCTTCATCATCTTCATCGTTAGGACTATCTCTGGGAGCATCTCTAGGAACTGAGGTTTTCTCCTTTCCCGTTTGGAGCAAAAGTCCTCATCTGGTTCATCTCTACGGACTGAGGTTTTCTCCTTTCCCGTTTGGAGCAAAAGTCCTCATCTGGTTCATCTCTCCCTGTCCAAACTTCTCATGAAATTACAGCTGCGTCAGCATCTGCCTATCTCAGCGCAGGTGCTTTTGCTCACGAGTTGAACACTCCGCCCCCCATATCTTCATGAAATTACAACAGGACACTCTGATATATCATAGCTTCACAACAGAATTTCAGCTTTAAGCATCTCCTCTCTCTCTTCCCTCAGGTTTTCAGCTCTTCACAGCAATAAAAGGGTTACTCTCACCTCGGCCTTGCAGCTTTGCAGCTGGAATGTTGAATTTTTCTTATCGCAGTGGAGAGGGGGGAGAGCCGAGCCGCTCCGGCTGCCCACGGCAAGGCAGTGGGGGGGGGGGTCCATGGCTGGAACAGGTCCATGGCTTCAGGATGGCCGTGGCCCGGCCCGGCCTGGCCCAGGCAGGGCCTGGCCGGGCCCGCTGGCCCCCACACGGGGCCCGCAGCCACCTGTGCCAGCGCCGGAAACGAGAGAGAGCTTGGAGGGGGAGTTTGCCTATTCTTAAATGTGGATCACAGAGGTGATCACAACTTTAAGTGGCTTAGAGAATTGTCCATATTCAAACTGGCCAGCTGATAGGTTCTGTCAGTTCCCAGAGGAAACTGTAAGCACCCCTTAGCAAGGACGTCCCTTCCGGGACTACGCTTGCTAACCTATGACACCCATATAAAGAAATCCCTTCACAGTTAGTGTGAGTCCTGTGCAGCAAAAATGTACAGACTTTGACTGCTGGGCCAGAGACTGTGATGCGTAACTTATCAAAGGTTTTAGTACAATGGTTCTGTTCCACTTCGCTCTAAGTAAGTCTCTGGCCCAAGAACACCTTTCAGGTAGCTGGGGACCCTGATTGTTCCTCTCTGCTCTTAAAATCATAGACAAGTTTCCAGAATTTAAAAACAAATCCCTAGTCATTGCTCCACTCCTTTTTGAGACTTCAGCTAGATGGAAGATAGGATCACAAGAGCTTGGAGCACATGGAGCTACAGAGAAGTAGTAGCTTGGCAGATGAGAACTGGGGATAGTCAGGAGGCCAGTAAAATTATTAGCAAAAGCAGACAGACGGAATCCAAGCTCCTGCCACAGGAGAAATGAGAACCTTTTACATGCAGGATTGTGCTGTTCCCTGTCGGTGAAGCAAATGGCTGCATATCACTGAAGAAGAGCACTTAGTAAGAACCTCAGTGTCAGCCTGCCCAAATCTACTGTGCTGTTGTAAATGAAGTTTCCTTTTGTGGTAAGAAGACTCCTGTGGCTTCCTCGCTTCCTTCTTTCACTTCTAGCTGTGACTGCTCCCTTCTGTCTCAGGGAGTCACCAACACCTGTCAGACTGGGCCAGCACCTAGAAAAAATAGAAAAGGTGGCCTCAGCTTAGTCAACTCTCACACTGTTAATGTTTATCTGAAATCCCAGTTAAAGCATGAGATCAGACACTGCTCTTTCTTTAAACTAAAAAAGAAGTCTGTTTCTAATTGTCCTCACGGCTGATTAAAGTTCAGATTTGCATATTCTTTAAAGGCTCAGGTTTTAGAGAGTGAAGTAGGAAAATACTTCATAACATTTTTGATTTCTTTTTTTGAGTGAACTAGGAAAATGCTTCATAACATTTTGGATTTCTGTTTTTTTCAAACCTCATTATTGGATGTAGTATCATGGAAAGGTGGGTTGAATTTTGAAATCTTGGGAGCACAATATTGAAATTCACATCTGCCAGTTCAGCAGCAATCTCTTGCCTGATTGAGACACAGGCATTAACTTTGATCACACGGGCAGAAATTACCTTCAAGAAGGAAATAAATTAGAAGATTAGTAAAAGTCTTACCACCTTCAAGCAGCTTCAGCTGACATTAAATTCTGATGAGCTTTAAATTCTGACTAAAATGGTGACATTATAAATCACTATATCCCTATGTTAACTGCTTATGAATTTCAAGTCTAATCCAGTCTTCAGTTTCAGCAGGATAAAAACTACAACAATTCATCCATGAATTTTCAGCTTCATTCTAAGAGAAATTATCTCATCTTCTTCATCAGATAAATTTTTCATGAATGTACGTATCACTTTTCAATGAAATGATACCATGTGAAGGGTTAAACACACCCATTGTCACATGTAAGTGGTATCTGACTGAGATCTACAGACAGATTATTTAACAAGTAATGCAAGAAGGAGTATCTCAGCATTTCAGCAGACTGAAAAAGAGGAAATGAAACCAGAAAGGCTGACAAATATAACGTAAAGAGGTTGTCTAGACCCTTGTGGTTTTGTTGAGTTTCAGGAAGCTAACAGCAGTTGAAAGTTTGTAGATCCTCAGATGTGCTGCTTTTTGTTGATCACTTGTAGGCTGCCTAGAAGCTGCATCCTTGCAAATGCCCCATCACAGGTTATCCATAGTCCTGGACCACCTCTCCCAGGCAGCCTGCTTGTCCTCTCCTTTTGCTGTGGCTGGTATTACTTTGTGAGGCCTGGTGAGTCAGTCACACTTGTATAAAGAAGGAACAGTTCTGTTTCAACTATCAGCCCCATGAATCCACAAACCCAGGCTGGCAAGAGGCAAGTAGAAGCCTGTCACTCTATGAATTCTTAGGCTGATTCACAGACATTTCCTCACAGGGCCTGGTTCAAAAATAATTAGAAGAACAAAAGGGGAAAAAAAAAAAGGAGATGCACAAGATGCACAAAGCATGCATCTCTAACTTCCTTTTCTGTTCCTGGCTGATGCATTTTTCTTCAACACATGGTAAGTCAGTTGTGAATTGCACACCCTACAAGGAGCTGGGAATTCAGACTTCATTTCAGATAGGTGGTCTTTCCCAAACCAGAGCTGACTGTTACACACAGTCCTCAGCTTCTGAGATCACTCAGTAGGGCAAGCAGAGAGGAGGTTCGGTGCAGTCCCTACAGGCAATCACAGACTGATTTTTAATGTAGATATGAAACTATATCTCTTATTCTAAATAATCAAATATAGATCAACAAAATGGGCCATAATCACATATTCTTTTTTGTTCAGGGACCAACAGGACCTGCTGGACCCAAAGGAGAACTTGGTTTCCCAGGACGCCCGGTATGTATTATGCTCTCAAGTGAGATAAAGACAGAAAAGCTTGCTTCTGACACATACTAAATTATTTTCTCTTGTTTCAGGGCCGTCCAGGACTGAATGGACTGAGAGGTGTGAAAGGTGATCGAGGTGAAGCATTTAATGTAAGTTATTTTTTATTTCAATTAGTTGAAAAAAAAAACATTAAAATCTGAAGTCTGACTTATATTGATTCCTTCCAAATGATGATGGGATTAAAAACCTGAAATGATATAGAAATAATTGTGTTTCTGCTACTTTTCCTATCTAGCAGCAGTCATTGAAAAGTCAGCTTCTGGGTCCATCTGAGCAGTTCTTGCAGATACACAAAGTTGTGTCAGCTCCCAGGTGTAACAGTTATGTGTGTCATTCACTGCTACCATAGCAGCTTCAAATAGCACAAGATTTTTCATTCCAGTTCTTTTATATATATATCGAGGACTTCCTGATCCAGGCCACCAGTGTGACCTCTCATGATGTGAAGATACTCCCACAGGCTCTGAGCTTTCTAGCCCAGAAACAGCCCTGCGCATATCACAGGGAAGTGGTATCTACTTTACTAACAAGGAAATACTCACTGATACCTGCTACCTGCTACAGTTGCCCTGTACATGTATCCAGAATAATGACTTCTGCGTAGATAATCGCATATCCATGCTCACCTACAACCTGTAATTGCAGAATGACAAGTGATGAACCAAGCTCCTGTTGCTGCAAGTCTGTTCTCATGAAAAGATTTCAGACAAGTTGTCTCATGACAAACATTGAGCCTGGACCACAGAACAACTAACACTGCTGAGCATAAACAATAAGCTTCACAATAGCAGAGTAATTTGTGTGGTTGTTCTGATGTCATGGGACATTCTGTGCTAGAAAATTGGTACCCATGCCACAACAGCAGCTAACATTATTTCATCTGCATCAGAGATAATGCTGAAAAAAAATACAAGGGTATGTTACTGTGTTAGCATCAAGTCAGTATCACTGTATTTCAGTAGGGCACTTGTTGTAAATGGATTCTGTTGTAGGAAGCCTCTGGTTCTACTTTCTTCAAAAGAAAAAAAATATGGCACACAAACTGCAAGGCACAAGTGTCTTGTCTATCTAGACAATAAATATAAGTGAGATGATGTTGCTTTATTTGAGTAGCAGGGAGACTGAGAGTTGCTAAGTATCTTCACAGAACTGGTAAGTATTTAAGTATCTCCACAGAAAAAAAGAGCAGATACTGAATATGGCTTGCACCTCTAGAAGAAGGTATAAATAGAAATATAGTTCCTGGAAAGTGAAAACAGACAAATTAGACAAATTCTAATTGGAAGAAAATGACAGAAAAGTTGACTACCCACCAACAGAATATATTAGAGTAGACTTTCCTTTCCTCCATATTTCCAAACAATATTGAAGTTCATTTTCTGGATTGTCTGTCCTAACCACACAGAAACTATTGTAGCAAGTGTAACTAGATGAAGTACATCAGGCTGACAGGTTAGAGCAAACAAGCAAACAAAAGAGGCTACATATTCTAGTAGTCTTTCCTGGAGTGCTCAGGGAAGATAAAATCTAATGTATCTCTAATTATTCATGAGATGACATATGTCACCTCACAGAAAGTTGTATTGATGTGGACTGAAAGGTGAACATGGTCTTGTGCCAAGTTTTCAAATTACACAGTAAAGAGCTGACATACATTTTTTGTAAAAGGCAGTCACGCCTCCAGTCTAGCAGGGTTCCTTCGGGTTGCTAATTAGCATGTACGTATCTTACTGGCACTTGAAAATTTATGAATTTTAGCAGTCTTGAGAGTTCTAGATCAGTGTAGAATACCTAATTTTCCTTGGATGAGAGATCCACTGTCTTTACTTCAGTTTCAATTTGCAGTTCCAGTTTGGGGCTGGGGTTTATTTTTTGTCTAATATCTTCCTTCTTTCACTTTCTCTTACCAGGGCCTTCCTGGCTTGCCTGGGCCCCCAGGGCCCCCTGGGCCTCCAGGACGTATACTTTATATCAAAGGAGTAAGTACCACTGGGGATCAGTGACTGGTTTGTAGCAGAAATGTGCTGCTCCAGAAACAGTTTGCAAAGGGAAACAACAAAACTTGTTTCAGTCAACACAGTTCACAGTGGGTAAACTTGCTTGTGTGCAGAGAAAAAGACCTCTTAACCAAAGCCACTGTCATGGAAGAGTTTTGCCCTCATAGCCCCACAGAGAGGGACATGATGGCAGACCTGGCAGCAAGCTGGGCTCTGTGCTAGGGAGGTGCTGCTTTTGTTTCCAGGCTTAGCTCCATCATGACTGTTAGATCCATATGATGCGTTACCTGCTCTATCATACCTACGCTCATTAAAGTAATTTCCCTCCTGTTTTCAATAGACAGTTTTCCCAGTCCCTCCCAGGCCTCACTGCAAAATGCCAGTAAGTCACACACAGAGAATCTGCTCTTAGGATGCATGGCCATGACAGAACATAACCAAAGCAGCTGTACACCTAAACACCATAACTTTGCAGCTTTTCTCCCCCTGCCTTCTGCTTTGCACCAGGGATGTGTTTTACTTGTTCTTCAAGATAACAGATTTTCAAGTGTTTAGCCATATATGAAAACTCAGCCATGTATAAAATATATAACAGAACTAGAAACACTAGGCGCTTTTGCTTAAAGCACTTTGATTACTTGTTCTTTCTAATATTTTTAATGCCTTTCAAAGCTTGTGTTTCCATAGTTTAGGAGTTGCTTTGGGGACCTCAATGTGTATGCATACAGGTACACGTATCTTTTAGATGTATGTATAAATACAGTTCCCATGTTGTTATGTCTTTAGCTGTTTTTAATTTCCCTGTCCAAAATAAGATTCATTTTGTATTTCGTTGTGGCATGAAAGATGCATCAGAAAAGAAAGATCATGTTCTTTATTTGACCCTCAAATGCAGTCTGTTCGCATAGAATCGCAGCAGGTGAAGATCTGGCCCTCCTTTCCAAAGAGTATGACAAAGCCTGCATTACCTTCAAAGGACCTGCAGTTTCACACATAGTATGAAAAGAAAGGAGATAGGTTTCATATTTTCAGAACACTAGTGCAATTTTTGTTTAAGGAATTACAGAAATTGCATCCTAGAATGAATGGTGAACATAATTCAGTCCTGGAAGTATTTTCCCTAGGGCAATATCCTACTGTTAAGCTGTGGGGTATGCACTTGGAAAGGATTCTGTCCTTGGGAGCCATAGTCCACCCCTGAATAGTGTAGGGTTCAAGATGGTGGTTCTACTTTTCTGTTAAACAGTATAGTTCCAAATGATACTGTGCCTTCTCCAATTTGCATTCCAGTTAGTTTTCACTTATTTTAGAGAAACAGCCCTTGACTTCTTCTATGCTAGATGTATTGATATTCACCCTAATATTACTGCTGAAGAAAGTTGTATCCCAACTTGTGATCTTTTTGTGAATTAATGATAAATAGTCATTACTCTATGGTAATTAGCCATTTCTACAGTTTTGGCCTACCTCCTCTATGCATCTTTTTTTTACCTCTTTGAATTTCTCCCTTGAATCTTCTTGCTCCCATTGTATAACATTGTTGTACATTGATCACATACATCCATAATCATGTATGTATTTGTCAGCCTCACCTCTGAAACCTGACTGGACGAGGCCCTGAACAACCTGCTGTAGCTGATCGTCCTTCGGGCTAGACAATCTCCAGAGATGCCTTCCAGCCTCAACTCTCCTCTGATTCTCTGTGGAATGATTCAATCAAAACAAGCCTATTTTCACTGAATTTCAGATAATAATAGCCACTTTTCTGGAAGGTTGCAATCAGTGAAAAATAGCACTAACTTTTATGTGCACAAGTAATAGAAACATGTACTTATAAACATCTCTTCATGCACTTGAGTGTGCTAGATAGATTTGTCCTGCATTTGTGAATAATCTTCTAAACCTATCCGAGTTTATAGATAAGAAGTCTGCTGTTCATGCCTACATAAATGAATGTCGATAAAGAACTACTGACTGAACCCCACCAGTTTTCCTCATGGGAACTGAACTTCTGAAGTTAATGGAGCTATCCATGTGAGTAAGACTTCTACAGGATAGTACTACAGGATTAGCCAGATGCAGCAACTTCCATTTTTTCATACACTTGCTTAGTTTCCTATAAATGGTACTAGCAGGTACCAAGGTTTCCAAGCACTGTGCCATGTATTAGTTCCTGCATTGTCCCTAATTTGAGGACAGCATAGAGGTAGGTAGCATGCCCACTGTTACAGGTGTCAGAAGAGAATATGCTAGAATAGCTTCTGCCTCCCCATTGTGGTCTCAGTGCATCTGGAGCACAGGTTAACATCAGACATAACATAGCCCTGGTCTGATGAAAAAAATTACAAACACAAGCTGTTATCTCACAGTCAAAAATCAAATCCTGCTTCCAAACACGATGTTGTAAATTCAGAATTGTTCTTGGAGAATGAGTTTTCTGATGCTTCACTGGCACAACTGAGAGTAGGATTTGCTGATGCCTCCAAAATGCATGATGTTACCCTTTTGCTGAAAGCATGTTGCATGTTAAAGAGAGCACAATCCTCATAAAAACTTGATCAGCTATACTCAGACACTGTCAAACTGGAGATAATCCCAGAGTGTTGTTGTAATATTTACTAGCATGCAAACTTGCCAGACTTTTCAGTCGCACCAAGTAATGCATTACCATTTCTTAATATGTATGGATAATTTTTAATGGATTTCTTGTCTGCAGGTGAACACTCCCTATCCTGGAAATCAAGAAGTTCTTGATGACCATGGTGGGTAATTCTTTTCTTGTACCTTGGTTTAAATAAATTCTTTTTGTTTGGTTGGGGTTTTCATACTTAAGAGCTTTTTGCTTTTTCTTGGCTATTGTATAACTGGGGAAAGGGAAGGGAAGGGAAGGGAAGGGAAGGGAAGGGAAGGGAAGGGAA
>NW_024581137.1:1569625-1585825 GCF_017639235.1 Corvus kubaryi | reverse complement strand
GAAGGGAAGGGAAGGGAAGGGAAGGGAAGGGAAGGGAAGGGAAGGGAGTCTGGAGGTAGTAGAAGATGTGGTATGCAACACTCAGTCATAACTCAAGAAATGTTTCTGCACCGGTTCCAGTGAAATTCACTGGAAAATGGTAAAAAAAACCAAACAGGTTTGTTCAGAGGGTCTTAGGCTGGGTGGTTAGGCAAAGGGGAGTAAAAGATTGACTTGTGAGAGATTGTCTTGCGCACATTGGGGTTGATAAGAGAGGACAGGTGGGCAGCCATTCAATGATCATGAGTGAGACAGGCATAGAGGGACAAGAGCCATGTGCCCCACGTGTGGAAAAGTTTGCTCCCACTTTCAGTGGTTTGGTTGTCACTGCTCCAGTCTCTGCTGTTTTCAAGTCCTCATGAATTTGTGATGCTTTTATGGCAGGTGCTAAAGCAAACAGAGATTCCTGGGGACTGCGCAGTTCAGTACGCTTAAAAGGAGAAAAGGGAGACAGAGGTGCTCCAGGACCACCAGGTACACTAAATCTGTAACACTAGGGATATGTCACTGGCAGCCTGTGTAGGAATATATGTTTAACTTCAAAAGCAATTCAGCAAGATACTTGAATATTTATCTCTGCAGCCTTACCTGCCTAAAGATTTACGCCTGTGTTCCTTGATGAACTAACACACAGAACAGCAAAGCCCAGAATATTATCCAAAATGACTTCTGAAAAGACAGCCTGCACATTTGTGAGCATTAGGAATGTGTTAAGTACAAGAATAGATATTGAAATGTAAGTGGCTGGTCCGATATTTTTTGACATTTTAGAAGGATATCATGAGCACTTCCTGAGATATCATTTTGTTGTCAATCTTTCTGAGCCAATTGGGCTAAAATCCAGTGCTTCACATTTCAGGGTAACACACCTGTGCATTCTGAGTTTCAGGCAGTCAGTTGTTGGTGATAGTCCCGCTTCTAACAGGTGATAGAAATAGATGATTTCCAGTTCAACTAATTTTTAATATTTTCTGCTGTATTTGTGAATAAACTCTTTGAAAAGAGTTACAGAAGTAAGCATCTGTTTGAAAATACTGTGATTACGAACTCTTCATTTTCTGTACATTTTTTGAAATCTCATATACTGAGATAAGGCTTTGATCAGTGCCAGAAATCATTTGAAATAGAAAATGCAGTATATTGAATTACTGTTGTGTGAGAAATGAGACAACTCTTAAAAAAAATTAATTTATTGAAAACAGAAAAATTGAAAAATTACAGAAATTAGAAAAACATAAAAATTTGGGATCCTATGGTTCAGTAGATGGTATGCCCCGGGAGCACAGGGATTTGAGATCTTTTGGCTGAGACAGCACTAGACCTCAGGTAGAGAAAAAGAACTTGCAGTGCTGGGCTAGCTTTTGGCTGGTCCAAAAGTAAAACAATTACTAAAGGCTCCTTAAAAGGAGTAAGGCTTTGAATGCCCAGCACCGACGTCTACCACAGCTAGCCTGCAGAGAGAGAGAGGGGAAAGAGGCCCCGCCTCTCTGCATCGTTGTTTTTATAGTGTCTTTGCTCCGCCCCCAGTCTGCCCACAGCCCGCCCCTTCGGTTTAAAGCGATTGGTGCTCTCCCTTTGATAGATCATCTCTGTCCACCATGGCTCATCGTTGTCAGAGGGGTGGTATTAGTTGAGATAAGGGAGCTGAAATGCCTTCATTAAAATTCAGGTATTCAGGTTGCCGTGGAGCTTGCCTGCAGAGTAATGGCTCTGTGGCTAAAAATAGCTGCTGGCTGTTAGAACTGGGGTTTTTGGCCTTGGAACCAGAGAACAAGTAAAAACACCTAAAAAAAAGTATTAAAATACATCCAACGCATCTTAAAACACTTGTAAAAGTATACAGTAAACACAGGAAAGGTAACTCTTATGGTGTACAGGTGGTTTGAAGTTTGAAAGGAGAGCATTAAGTTGGCGATTTTTAACTGGGCAATTTTTAACTGGGAAGGATGCAACTTTCTTAATAAACCACTTTGAACAATTGAAAACACTGATAATGGAACTTGGTTTTTGTACCTGGGCTGATGGGTTAATTTTAAGATTCAATTTAAAAATATTTAACTCGAAATTAATTAATTAAAGCACTTAATATGCAAAGACCAAGCACAAATAGGGATTTCGTGTATGACAGTTGCTATAACATATTTATAATAATTTTCCTTTAATGCATTGATAATAACTATATAATCCCCATATAATAACTATATTAACTCCTCACTGTATCTACATGGATATTTCTGTCTTTGTTCCAAAGACATAGTTCTGTTGACTGAAGATGGTATCTTGGTTATTTTGAAGACAACATCTGTTTGTTGTAATAAAATCAATTTTCCTGTCTTGTCCTCATTAATTTTTATTCTGACACAACACCTTAAAATAAGCCATTAGCCATTTCCAGTCATCAATAAACTTGTCAAAAGAAGAAGCAAGAAACATTCCTAAACAGAAACAAAGAAAATTTTCTCTTCTGTGCTGGCTTATCCACCACAAGCCTCTCTGTGCCTTTTCAGGTTCTGTATTGAATGTAAATTAGTATCTTAGAAGTATTTTCTTGCCTATATCAGTTGATTTCAGGTGCTTCATAGGGAGAAGATTATGAGAGGATTGTGCTTATGATTTTGCTGTAAAACTGCAGCTAGGATGGCAAAAATAATGCAAGAATTCTGGTTAAACAGAAAACTCAATTCACTTTTCTACTAAAATAACAGCGATTCATTCATTTGCCAAGAAAATCCAATAGATTGACTGGCTCCAACGTTTTGTGAAGTTGAAGCATGTTGACTAAGACCAATTCTGTTGCTGCTCTAAAAAAATTCCTGTTTGGTTTTTTGCTTAATGATGTAGTTGCTAAAATAGTCTTTCATACAAATCAGTTCTCTAGTTTTCACAGGTGTCTGCATAACCACTGACGGGGAAAATTTACAAGCCAGTAGTTGCATAATTAAAGTACAGGAATTTTTCAAAAAAGCTTTTCTAAGGGGCAGGCGGCTGAAATTCTTTCCGCTATATCTGTTGAGTTCCAGCAACCAGAAAAGCTTTCTGAACCATGGTATTTGTCCATATAGTGGATTTATTTTTGTTTCTCACAAAATGTCACCTCTCCAACCTTATAAGCAGGGTCTATTAATTGATAACATGCAAAAATATGAAGCCAGAACAAAACGTGTGAGAGCAAACTCAGCAGACCTGGGCTACATGTACCTTATTCAGACCTGGACCACTTGCTGGTCATTCTAGAAAGGCCTCAGATAGTCCTCAGTGCAGAGGTTAATACTAAGCAACATCTGAGAAGAACACCCGACATTCCATTCCAGCTGTCCATTCCCTTCCCCTCACAAGGATCAAGGAGATGACTGCTGCAAGCTGTAATTGGTAGGGTTGGAATAAAATCCAAATATGTGCCATAATGAGAATACATTTCTGTCCCACGACATCTGCTTGATTTAATTTTATCTGAGGTGGTACACTGGGAAATGAGCCCTATATCTGGTGGAGGGTTGGGCCCAAAGTTCTCAAAAATTAATCAAAACACAATTGAAGGAAATGCATTGAACTGTTATGGGAAGCTGAAAAATAGTTTTTTTCCCAAATGTGTACCAAGCAGATAGTATTTGAAGGCTTTTTGAACCTTTTATGCTGGCTTGATGGCTTTGGCTGACCAACATTGGCAGACAACGCAGGTGGTGTAACAATTGAATCTGATGTTGGTTTTCATGGCAGAAAAATGTCAAGGAAGAGTTATTATACAATTGGCAGCACAGCAGCAACACTTTTCTCTTTTTCTCTTGTTAGCTCTGGCACTGTCTTTGCAAGAAAGATCACACATCTACTGATGGATCACCCCACTACCAGTAAAACATATGAAAAGCTTCTCTTTTACCGTGGCTTCCATCAAAGGCGTTAACTTGGATGCTTCTCTTTCACCCCTCTTCCCAGCTGCTATGTTTTCAGAAAACTGGGAATTTTTCCTATTTGAGCCTTCTTTGCTTCTAATTTTTCTGAAATCCCAATCAGATTCAGAAGTTATTAAGGTGGAGGAGTGACAGACAAGATAGGGCACAGACAAGATAGGATGTGTAAGTCTTGCTTTGTTAGGAAGCCAAACTAAAAGTATCTGTTTGATCTAAAGGTTAATGCCATTATTGTAAATAGTTTTCCTTTAAACTCCTAAACCAGTAATACCCTCAGCAGTGCTTTTAAAAGGAAAATTACAGATAATTATTGTGCTTTACTGTATTTTCTTCATTTTTCAGGTCTACCTCTGCCTCCATCATATTTCAGCCACTTTATTAATAGCATAAAGGTAATTATATCCCATTTGTGTCTGAGTTCTGTTAAGCTTTTTTTAAAGTGTACTTTGCTATAAATTAAGCACAAACCTATGCAACATGGTGAAATACGCAAATATAAGAGCATCAGCAAATACAAGTTACATTAATTTCTTGAACTCCAGCTGCATAGGCAAGTTTTTTACAAGTGTAGAGATAGCAGTTGTCAGAGGTCTATAAAGATTACTTTTGAGAGAAACTTTATTACTGAGGCTTTTTACCTTCCTAGTGGTATTAAAGTGAGTCATAATTCACTGTTACCTAACATATCTGCCTTAAATGAATGCTTTTGTTTCCATGCCAGCTCAGGTAAAAGACATCCATTATCTAAAGGGCTTCTAGAACACTAGGTGAGGGGAAAGGGGAGTGAAAATAGCTTCCGTGTCATGTTATTTATCTTTTAAGCACACTGAATGAAATTAAATTATGGAAACTACTTTTCCTGGAAGCTCTTACAATGAAGTATACCCATACTTTGATTTGTTTGGTCTCTCTCTGTTCCATTATTCTCTTGACCACTTCAAGTGACAATAAATAATAACAATCTAATATTATTTTAAATGTTTTTAAGTGAATAAGACTCTTTATCAGTAGAAAAACTGAAAAAAAATTGAATCAAGTTCTCATTTAAAGATGCTGCCAAAAGTGTTGTGCTGATAGAGTCTTGGAAGGACTCTTAGAGCTGCCTGGTTTTAGGATTTTGTTTCTGCTTGGCAGAGTACACCCAAGTTATTCTGATGGCATAAAGTGTCTTGTGTATCAGCGAAGCTGATATGGTTTCTTCGACCTTATAATGTAATGTCTGTAGCTTTACAGATTTAGCTGTCAAGAACTCATTTTTCGTCTAGTCCTTCAATTCCCCAAAATGGCCTGGCATAAAGAAACCTTTTGAGTCATCTAAAAGACTAAAAGTCCTCTGGCTGTCTGCAGATACCTGCCATTCTTGCTTTGCCCTTTGCCTCTTCTATCCACAGGTTTATTTCTCAGAAACATGAAAAAGGTAGACCAAAAAAAAAAGAAAAATTGAAGGGGGGAAAAAGCAGACAAACAGAAAAAAATAATGTGAGGAGGAATGTGTAAATGCTGTGGCTCATCTTGCACAGACACATAATAATATAGTACGTAAATGTTTCTTCTTACCTATTGCTCTGCTTCCCAAACTAACTGATAATCAGTGATGCAGAGCAGAAGACATGCAGTTAAAAGTGTCTACAGTTCTGTGTGGTGTCTCTTCTGTTATCCTGGTACACATCCCCATCCTGCTCTGTTCATTTTTTCACATACTTTCAAATAGCTGCCCAATCGATGACAATCTTGCTTTGCTTTTTCCTTGGTGATGGAGGAAAGCACAAAGCCAGGCTTTTATGCTCCCTCCAACTCTCTCTTTGCCTCCAGCTACAGCGCTGAACAAGGTTTTGCTGGGCAGAATAGCAGGAAACAGCAACAGAGGCATTTTCTCTGCCTCCACCTAATCACACCTCCCCTAGCCTTTGCCCTGAGAGAGCCTTGCAGCCTCAATAGAGAAAGCATTCCTTTTTCATCCCATATCACAGAAGAAGAAAGTGATGTTAAAAACATTTCAAGCAGGTGTTTTCTTTATCAAACTCAGAGATTTCATGTAAATTTAAAAGTTCAGTGCATTGTGTTCTCATTTCACTTCAGCTCAACGTTTTAAAATGTATTTTCTTCGAAGGGTGAAAAAGGAGACAATGGAGTCACTGGTGTAAAAGGAGAAAAGGGAGAACCAAATGGCGGGTTTTTTCTAACAGGACCTCCTGGACCACCGGGAAGACCAGGATTAATTGTGAGTCATGCAAGTTGTAGAATGGGAATATTTGTCACTACCCACTTAGAATTAATTTAGAAGACACTAAAAAGAGACAAACATCAGGATTGCTAGGAACTATATAAAAACTTACATGTTAAGCATTAAGTGAATAGGAGAGAACTGCATTGAGCATAAACATGGACACTTCACTGTTGTGCATAGAATTGCTCTGCTATGAAATACTGATGTAATGTTGTGCTCAGCTGTCTCATATATCTACACTGGTATGTAGACCATTCTATTAATAGCATTACAAATCAAAGCATCTTATATAGTTTGTGATGCTACTACTTGCACCCCCGTAAATACCAAAATAGGCCATATAAAGTTAGTCAGAGGCTGACTTGAAAGTTACTGGCCATCTAAATAATTAATCCTATTTTCCTAGTAATCCAAAAACATGAATGAAGAGACCAGTGTGTAGCCATCTGGATCATTTCTATAAAATTCAGCCACTCTCTACTATCTACCTTTTAATTTTATCTTCTGGCAATTGCCACCACAGCTGCTTTGGAATAAAATGCACTAATTCTTTGGAAACAAGTTTATCCCTGACATCTGGCAACAAATATGTGCATTGCATTCCTGTATTGCCATTTCTGTGTCAAGAACCATGAATGAGTGGGCCACAGCTGAGGATGAAGTGTCAGGTTAGCAAGACCACCCTCAAAAATCCCCCTGGTTCTATTCCACATTGCTGAGAACCATGTCCCTGTTCAGAAACTGTTCTACTGGCAAGAAGGAGCTGAACAGCACAGCTGAGCTCCAAGGTCCAATGTTCCATGTCTGAAGGATGGTGTGAGCATGGGGAGCACAAGCCCTCCTCAGTCAGGCTGAGGACACGCTGCTAAACTGGAAATGAAGAGAGTTGGAGCCTTTTTATTCTGCAAGTCTGGCAGCTGGAGAGGTTAAGGGCTAACGTGATCACAGGAGGGAGAAGACAGCACTCGTCATGAGGTGTACACCCTGCACAGACACATTTCACATTAAAGTTTTCCACAAACTCTCTGAGCCCATCAAAGCAAGCAGTCTCAGCGTGAGCAGAGTAGAGATCCAGGACTTTGAGAGCACTGTTGAGAGTTTTGCAGCTATCAGCTGCTCAGGGATAGGTATGAGAATTTGCAGAAAGCTTTCTGAAATTTAAATCCTTGACTTTAATTCAATATGTGGTTAAATTTTCCTTTTCCATTATACCCATGCCTCCTTGGAGAAAATTACAGACTCATGTCTAAATGGCAGTGTAATGGCAGGCATTTGGTAAATGTTGCCACCAGAGATGATGGCCCTGCAGCAGTGAAACCAATACATTCAAGGAAATACTTTTCATCACTGGCAGGGACCAAAAGGGGACTCAGTTGTCGGACCCAGAGGACCTCCAGGGTTACCTGGCCTACCTGGCTTACCAGGTTATGGAAAAATTGGACCTCCTGGCCCACCTGGACCACCTGGACCACCAGGCCCCCCTGCAATATATGGCTCAGGTGAGCTTTTCCCTGCATAGGTGAGTGTACAGCCATGTGCGCACAACCCACACATCACCAATTCTTTCACACCTGGCAGGTTGTCCCACCTGCCCACCCTCTCTGCATATCTGAATCAGGTTGTTCCCTGCTCTCCTCCTGCCCTCCACCAATTTCTCCTGGGGTTGAGTTGGAACTAAGAGCACGAAAGGGACAATTTCTCTGCAGACAGTTTCCACTGACTAGTGCCAGGGCAGTGCTATTGCGTGAAAGATCTTGCTGTGGCTCAGAGGAAATCTGCATAGCAGAGACAGGTTACCTTGAGAAAAGCTTTGCAAAATCCATCAAATTGAGCAGCTGGCTAAATTTGGGCCAAAACACTCTTCTTGTGGGGAATGGAATTAAATCCAGCTGGTGGCCATCACAAGGGGTTTTTCTCAGGGCTCAGTATTGAGTCCAGACCTATCCAATATCAATTATCTTGGGTAGGGGATCAAATGCACCTTTTAGTGAGTTTGCCCCCAAGTTGGGCAGGAAGGTTGGTCTGCTGAAAGGTTCTACAGATGGATCTGGACAGACTGAACCAATGGGCCAAGGCCAACTGTATGAGAGTTGGCAAGGCAAAGTGCCAGGTCCTGCATTTGTGTCACAACCACCCCAGGCAGCTCCACAGGCTGGGGACAGAGTGGCTGGAAAGATGCCCAGCAGAAAAGGCCCTGGGGGTGCTGATTGGCTGCTGTTGAACATGAGCCAGCAGTGCCCAGGTGGCCAAGAAGGCCAGTGGTATCCTGGCCTGTATCAGCAGTAGTGTGGCCAGCAAGACCAGGGCAGTGATCAACCCTGTACCTGGCACTGGTGAGGCCACACCTCGAGTGCTGTGTCCAGTTCTGGGCCCCTCACTACAAGATCAACATTGAGGTGATGGAGTGTGTCCAGAGAAGGGCAACAAAGCTGGGGAAGGGTCTGGAGCACAAGTCCGATGAGGAGTGGCTGAGGGAGCTGGGGGTGTTTAGTCTGGAGAACAGGAGACTCGGGAGACCTTAGCACTCTACAAAAGCCTAAAAGGAGGATGTAGCCAGGTGGGACAGTCTCTTCTCCCAGGCAACAAACAACAGTAATAGAGGAAATGGCCTCAAGTTGTACCAGGGGAAGTTTAGACTGGATATTAGAAATTTTTTTTCACCTAAAGGATTGCCACTGGAGCAGGCTGCCCAGGGAAGTGGTTAAGTCACCATCCCTGGAAGTGTAACCATGGCACTTAGGGACATGTTTTAGTAGTAGACTTTGCAGTGCTGGGTGTCACTGATGATCTTAAGGGTCTTTTCCAACCCAAGTGCTTCTCTCATTCTCTGATCAAAGGGCAGTACCCATGGTAGAGTTTAGGTCTAGAATGAGACTGCTGGAGAACTGCTCCTGAAAACTAGTTGCTATGCAAATGCTGAATAGAAATGAAACTTTAGGTTGCTTACTCTGCCTTTAATGGTTTTCAACTTACTGGGTTAGAAAAGGAGCAAAATGTGCCACAAATAGTCACATCAAGAAGGAATTTTGAAAACAAGGTGACATCAAAGGGAGTATGTGGCTAGAAATCAAGTGTCACTGTTCAAGACATTTGTGCTTTTGACTCCTTTTGGGTCACAAGTTTCCTAGTGACAAGCCTCATACTGTTAATGTCCAGCCTTGGGTTCTGGTGGATGGGGTCCTGGGCTCCTCTGACATTACTTGGCAGGTATGCCTGAGAAAATGACTGATTCCTCCCTCTAGGAACTGTGACCAGCATGGCAATCCAGCCAGGTAAAACCAGAGGAGACCATTCCTTAATCTCATCTGAAGATGGTTTACTAGCAGAAAGGGAGTAACACAGATCTGTTCTTCCTAAAGTTTCAACAGGTCTAGCAAATACAGATCTCTGTTCCTGAGAACTAACAATTAGCCTGTTTTACCATAAGAGCTGTACCTCCAGTATACTAGTTTGGGGAGAAAATATCTCTGTCTTCAATTTGCTCTCTCCAGGTATTTCTTGAACCTGGTCAGCCTTGTTTATACAGCAGGTGAGATTTCCAATCTGTCATCCAGTCAATATTATTAAATTAGTGTCTATCAGAAGTATTCATCCTCTGAATAATATTTGAGAAAGAAAAAATTCTTAATATGTTCAACATTGGAACATAGGTTTTATGTGAATCAGCCCCTGATCATCACGATATGGACAGATCCACAGCATCCATGAAGGTCATAAAGGTCTTCGGGCCTTTTCCTGTGTAATTTATATTAAGCACTTCTGGATATTAGCTAAGAGACCCAGTCAGACAAAACAAATTATTAGTAGTATTTCATCCCTATACTTTCATTTATGCTCTCTGCCATTAGTCTTCATCATCCTCCTACACATTATGCTCTTTGCTTTGTAAAAAGGTTCTTTAGGCAACGCACATTTTACTAAATGTTAAGAACAGATGCTTATTTATTTCCTATCTTCAAGGCTCAGTTATCTCTTTTAAAGCTATTACTATCTAAAATTATGAAGTTCACATACTGTAGTATGGGGTTCACATATTGTAATATGGGGAAAGAGGAATAGCTTATCTGCAGGTAAATAGCTCTAAACACTTCTGAGAACTGGCCCCCTTCCCCCTGCCATTGGCATGAAGGACCTGCTCTGGAGTATCCTTGCAAATGCCTCAGCACATAGATTCTACAGTTTGTAAAAGGTGATTTCAAGGCTCCTCTGGGTTTCACAAAAACCAACAAGCGAGGTCCTTGCGTAGAAGCTCCTTCTTACAAACAGCTTCAAAGGTCCATTACCATGCCATGCACTTGCACAAAATGCATGCTTTCAGTCTTCCATATCTTTGAATCTTTCCTGCCTTAAAAGAAAGAAGTTTTTACTCCAGAAAATGGCTCAAGGAGAAGAAATTTACTTTTGGAGTAGACACAGATAGTAGGTGGTGTGGACTACATTCTTAGAAGTCCAAGTTCATACCCTCGAAGAATTCTTCTTCACTTTGAAACATAAGCTAAGCTTACACATGAATTTTTCATCTAAGGAAAAGTAAATTTTTATTTGCCTTTAGAGCAAAAGATGTAATTACTCCCTCAAAGCTTATATGGGCAGGAGCAAAAAGTTCTTCCTCTTCCACATGCAGAAGAACTAGCCAGCAGAAGAGCATTCTGGTCAGCTTAAGTGGGTCTGGTTCTTCATTTGCAGTTTCTACAACAGATTGCAATCTGTGGGCCTTAACATCCCAAAACAACAGAGAAAAGACTGTTTCATCATTGCTTCTAAAAAAATCCTTAGAATGTATTTTCTATAGTTGACTTGAGCTATTCAGGACACGACTATGGCTATTTAAAACTTCCACTGCTCCTGGACACCACCACTAAGTTCTTTCTTTATGTCACTCACATTTTTTCTCAAAAAAGATGACCTTCAGCATGTATTGTATGCTTATTTTATTTTAGCAGCTGCAATGCCTGGGCCACCAGGTCCTCCTGGAGAGCCAGGGTCACCTGCCACCAGGAATCTGGTAAGAGAGCAAAATAAGGAAGTTTGCTATAGAAAATTTTCTTCAAGACTTTTGGTGGTCACTGGTAGCACTGAAAGAGGAGAGAAAGTTCCATCCTGTGTTTCTATTTATTACAATGTTTTATAAACCACATAATTTTGAGATGCAAACTGTAGATTTCCCTAGAAAATCTAAAAATCATTGTGCCAGAGAATATCTGTAATTTTTTTTCCTTTTCTTACATTATGAAACAAATCAAAATTGGATCCAAGATATCCATGAAGAAAAAAAAAACAGCTAAGACAGAAGTCTTAGTAATTTCTAAATTAAGAATTCATAGTTTCTGGGGGAAAAAAACCAACTAAACAAACAAACAAACCACCCCAAAAAACCCCTATTCAAGCTAGCAGAGGGCATTCATTGCAATTCTCAGGGGAGAAACAAATGTTCAAAGACTTGTGCCCCAGGACCGAAGACTGTAGTTGCAGGCTGGGAGCTACTCTCTCAGATAGAAGGTCCAAGCTTACTTAGGTCAAAACTAAGATTAAAAAAATGTACAAATCTATAGTAGGGTCTGCATTATTCATAAAGTACTAATATGCTTTCTGACAATGAGGAAATGAGAAAAAAAATGTGGAAGAATTTACACTTTCCTGAAACTTGCCCCAATTTTAACCTACTGTAGTTCTCTTCTGAACTCTGCCATTTTGACCTAGGATGCTAAATTGTAGCAGTGCAATGATCTTCACTCTGCACAAAATTTGTACAAAATTGCTCTAGTTCTACTAGAATCCACAGAATGATGATGCTGGTATGCCAAAGTAGCAAGATACTTATATTACTGAATATGAATCCCTTATGGATTAAATTACATAAAACTGACATTATGAGCATTTCCTGCAGAAGAGGTCTTGACATTTATGTGTCCAAATGAGACTACTTAACTTGCAAAATGTTTTGTGTGTCTGATGAAGTATGTTTCATTTTCCTATTTGACAGGTTACGACGTTCCAAAACATTGAGGGTATGTTGGAAAAAGTTCACTATGTAGCAGAAGGTACACTAATCTATCTGAGGGAAACCAGTGAGGTTTTTATCCGTGTTCGAAATGGATGGAGAAAATTGCAGGTACTACTGCACTACATCCTAATCTTTTCCAACTCCCTTCCTCACAATGAAACTGAGGGAGATATTTTTACAGAGGAGGAGAAGTGTGGGTGCAACTCCTTTTTTTGAGTTCAGAAGCTCCTGGTGATATGGTT
The DNA here is from genome assembly GCF_017639235.1 of Corvus kubaryi. Classification (NCBI taxonomy): domain Eukaryota; kingdom Metazoa; phylum Chordata; class Aves; order Passeriformes; family Corvidae; genus Corvus; species Corvus kubaryi. The sequence goes on along the minus strand of NW_024581137.1, from coordinate 1,573,405 downwards.
TTGTTCTACTCTCCTTTTTGGTTCTTTCAGCTTGGTGAGCTAATTCCTATCCCTGCTGACAGTCTTCCTCCTCCAGCCATATCAAGCCATGTAAGTACAAAATATTGGACCATAAAAAACTGAGTCTAGATGCATGATACACTTGGCAGAAGTTGTATGCAGATCTCTGCACAATGTGATTTTCCACTGAGATTTGTCAGTTCGAAATAAGCATCCTACCACTACATAAGCTTGCAAATTGATTTGCTTGGACAGTCATCTGTTTCCTGTATCTTCTGAGACTCCAAACACTATGGAGACAAAGCCACATTTACAAAAAGCAGAACAAGTAAGTTGCCCACAAAAAACCAAAAGAAACCAAACAAACAAAAACACAATGAACAAACAAAACCAAACAAAACAAAAAAAAAGGAAAAAAAACCAACACCACCAAAAAAAAAAAAAAAAGCAAAACCAGAAGAGAACAAACAAACGAAAAACAAACAAACAAAAAATCACAAACCCACAGAATTCTGTTTCATAATCCTGGAATCAGTCATATCAAGCCCTGATTCCCTTCAAGATTTTCTTTGAAAGGTTATAGTCCTGTATTCAGAGTACCATAATCATCACCTGAATGTAGCTTACCCTGCAGCATGCAGAGGGTGTACTCTAAAGCCTCAATTGTTAGTTTGGACCCGACCCCATTCTGCAAGTTATTGTACCAACCTGCATGTGAACATGCTGTCTGTCCCAAAAAATTGCAGGAGAATGAAAACCAAGAAGTGACAAAGGGAATAGAGAAAGGTTTTGTTGATGACAGGTTAATTTGTCTGCTGAGAAAATGAAAGGGCAAGAGAGTGCTTGGAAGGAGCAGTGAGAAGGAAGACGGCCAGAAAGAAATAAAAAACAGTTAGAGTAGGTCAAGAAGAAATTCACCTAGCACACTGGCAAAATGTCTAGACCTCATGTTATCAGAAGTTGTCTGCAGCCTCCAGTTGACACCACTTGAGTTTCCCATCTGCTACAGCTGGTGGCTTGTTACTCATACTTGCCATAACTAGGGAAGAAAACTTTGCTTCTCCCAAAACAATTAACCGCGTTGAGAAGTGTTTCCACCCATTACATTTTCTGTTTTCACATCCTCCTTACCCTTTCAGTTTTGATTTTCCTCAACTGCTCTTCTGCTCCTACCAAGAGCAGACTGCTTTCATGCAGGACTCCAGTGATGCAGTGATTAAATTTTATTTTAAAAATTACTGAGTGTCTAAAATTCTGATTTTTTTTTTGCTTGTGTTCAAATAACAGGGATTTCAGTCTATTCCAGCACTGAGACCAATATCAAATATGAACAATGGAAAACCAGCAGTAAGTATGAGATCTGTATTGCAGCTGCAGAGCTGTGCTTTGTAATGTGATAGTTTGCATCTTGAGGGACAGCTGTGATATTTGCTCTTCAAACTCAGAGATTTTACTTCAGAAATTTACAAATACACTTCTTTAACTTGTTTAGACATCTCAGACACAATTTGAAATTCTTCCCTCCAGATCTGTTTTCATCATCCCATCTCAAAGAAAAAAAATCCTGACTCTGAGTTAGGAATACCTCTTCACTTAGTGATTGAATCTACAACACAGAGTAACTTCTAAGCTAAGAATAGTGTAACAATTAAATAATTAAAATATTCATTACAATATTTTCAAACTTCATGGTGCTGCTTGGCCTAGATAGACACTTTAGAACCTAAGCCTTTATTTAAAAGACTTTAAAATATTTAGACAAAGAAAGCAAGGTAACTGAGTTATATCTAAAAAATTAAACCAAAGAGAAAAAAAAAAGCAAGAATGTAAATTAGTTCATGCATCTGTGCTGCTTGACCTAAGCATGCATCTTCTTGTATTTTTAAATGGTATCTAGTCACTTCTTACTACTTTTTTCAATGTTTGTAGGATTTGGGATTTTGTTCATGTGAAAACTCCAAGACTTTCGATTAAAAATATTAGCTGCTTTTAAAAGATTTTTATTTTTAGGAGTATATAATCTTCATGGTTTCCTTAATGTTGAAAGATAAATTGGTATATCTCCTAAGGGTTTCATGGCTCTGAGAAATGTAATGTTATGGCAACAAATAACTTTCATACCTGTTATGAAGGGTACATGTTCTGTACCGGCAGGAGGAGAGGGCACAGTTTTATTTCCAATATATGTCTTCCTAGTGTCATAAACTTTTTCTAAAATGTTGCCTTTTCTTCTTTTTTCTTCCAGTTACATCTGGTGGCTTTGAACTTCCCACTGTCTGGTGACATGCGAGCAGATTTTCAGTGTTTTCGGCAGGCCCAGCTTGCGGGTTTGACATCTACCTATAGAGCCTTCCTCTCATCGCACTTGCAAGATCTGGCCACAGTTGTCAGAAAAACAGACCGACACCATTTGCCAATAGTCAATCTTCAGGTAAAAATGGGTACTCAGCGCTTGCTTTTTTAGGATAGGCTGTAGGTTCCCCAAAAATCTTGGAAAATAGCAAAGGCACCAAGTTTCAGCCCAAACTGCATTTTATAAAGAAGCAGCTTTGCTTTGTACTTCACAGTCAGATTCAAGAAACAAAAAAGTAGTGATGAAGTAGAAAACTACTGAGTTATTATGTTCTACTTTTTCGTGTGATCATAGGATAAAATACCTATTTTTCTCATTTCTAAGAAAAATGCAAATTCTGTGCTTAGGAATGATGTTGGATATATCCCAATGAAACAGAGAGGAGAGTCTAGAGCATGAGTCATTTTGTGGTCTCACATAAACAGACACACTCTCAAACTGAGGAAAACAAACCATGTCTTTGTAGCATTGGCTGGCTCCCAGAACAAGCGGCCAAAGAAACCTACAGGAATAACACATGATGCTTGGAACATGTTGAACGGATGCTGCTCTGAAGTGCATGCAAACAGAGAGCCTTGAGAGAAATTTGTGAAGACAATATTGTTTCAACTTTGACTGGAAAAACTCAAAAGCAGTTTGAGAGGAAGCCAAATGCAAAGGTTTTGCCCTGAACATTTACAACACTTTTCACAAAACTGTGACTGCAACTGAAATTCCAGTACAAGTTATGTCTGTATTTTCTCTACTGCTGCAGTAGTTATAAGCAATTTTTCAAACAATGCCTTCAGAGGAAAAGGACAGGAGATGATCAAGCTGAATTTTTGAAGCGACACTAGAACAGAGAGACAACTTTGAGGCAAAGGCACGGGCCAGAAAGCTATTTGCATAGAGATGACAGATGAGACAAGTTTGTTCAGGAACATTATGCAGAAACTGATGTGAAAGATGAAATCACAAGTGTCCTTAAGTACAGATCTAATTTTCAATTTACAGATAAGTCTATAAAGGTAGACTTGGGATTTGATGTAGATTTGGGATTAGTTTAGTTTGTAAAAGTGGCTTTGAAATTTTAACAGGGAGAAACCCTTTTCAGTAACTGGGAATCTATATTTGATGGAAATGGTGGACAATTCAACATTCACGTTCCAATATACTCCTTTGATGGGAGGAACATCATGACTGATTCATCTTGGTGAGTTTGCATTACCATTTATGTTTCATATGTTACATATAAGGGGTTTTTTTCTACTTTTACCAGATAGTAATAGAAATAGTAGCAGTATCTTGGGGTACTAGACATGATAAAAATTTCCCACTTTCTTTATGCCATTTTCTTTGCCATTTCTGATAGTCTAGAAATGGGATATCAGCTTATGTTCTTGTTGGGGTTTTAGTTTAGTCTGGTTTTTTTTTTTTTCCTGTTAAAG
>NW_024581137.1:1552599-1569615 GCF_017639235.1 Corvus kubaryi | reverse complement strand
GGCCTCTGCCTTCCTTAGCAGACACCTGTCTTTCAAAACCGAGACAGTTCTCCTTTCCCTGTCTTCTTTCTGTCTTCATCTTTACCTAACCACTCTTTGCTTCAAGCACAAGGAATGTGGATCACCACACGTACAGGTGTGCATCTGAATAAAGCAAAAGAGACTTTTCCAGTAAATAACTTCTTAATGTTACCTTTCAGGCCTCAAAAGGTAATATGGCACGGTTCAACTGCAAATGGGATCCGACTGGTTAGCAACTACTGTGAAGCCTGGCACACAGCTGGTGTGGGAGCTACGGGACAAGCATCGCCGCTGAACACAGGGAAGCTTCTTGACCAGAAAGTATATAGCTGTAATAATCAGTTTATTGTTCTCTGTATCGAAAACAGTTTTGTATCTGATCCCCAAGGAAAATAATTCACCTGCTGCACATAGGAATATTCCATTTGACGACAGAAAAAGCTGACACTGAAATTTCATTTGTAATGATGTAAATATTTTAATTTTTGTAATTGCACATTTCAGGAAAAAAATAGCCAGAGAAAACATACCTCAGCACAAACCACATTCCAGTCAGGTGGAACATCCAGTGCACACATGGCTGGCTTAAAGCCCTTCCTTCCACTTGAACCCCATGCGGTTCGAAGTTTGCCAACAGTTAACTCATGTTCCTCTGCCTGAGCTGGAGGTCACCTAAGGGCATGAGTCGAGCGTGGTCTGTGAGGAACATGCAGTAGCCTGCCTTGTAAGCAGTAGGGCTCAGCAAGGCTGCTGCTGCTGCTTCACAGCTGAGAAGCTGCATGCTCCGTGCTCTCCTTTTCACTTGCATAGATTTTGAATACCTAAGGCACCGTTCATATATACTCATGTATACAGCAAATACTGGGAGGCTCTTATGCCTCACAGAGCTCGCATTTGCAAAACAAAGCTTTAAGAACAAAGGTGCTCACCTCCTCTGAGTTTTAGTGGAAGCCGAGTACCTGATTCCTGCAAGCTTGTACGGATCTCAGCCTGGTGGTTACACAGAAATATAGCAGCTCTCACATCTTATTTCAGCTTTTCTCTTTGCAGATTCTAGGCATAGGACTTTATGCAGGAGGAGTGAATTTCACATAAGACAAAATCTGGCCTTTATTTTGGTGCTATTGTTACCAGGAAACCTGAAAGCAATGTTAATAGAAAACATCCTGTTTAACTGGTAGAACTGAGCAAAGAAATGCAGACAAATGAACCACCTGACCTTTATTTATTTCATTGCATATTAGAGGAAGTTGTTTCCTTTTGTGTCAGACTGACGAATTAAATATGTCTGCCCTGGTTTCTTTAAAATAGGTTCTACACTGTTATCCCACTAAGTTATATGTAAACTGATTTTCCTTTTTGTGAATTTACCCTTCTGGCATTCACATAATTAAAGAATTGTTAATATAAAATAACTGCAACAATTATAGGAATGATCAGGAAATGGTAATATTCTTCACTAACAGTATCATCAAAATATCTGAAGTCTTTTGCTGATATATTTGTCTACTGTATACTTTATACAATGTATTTACTTATGTTTTATCAGGCAGTGACTGTGGAGGTCAAACTCCACATTATCCTTTTTTTAAAGATTTAAATGAGAATCCGTGTGGGAAATACATGTTCATTTGCTGACAAATAGAGTGTTAAATAACTAGAAGCTTTTGTCAACAAACAAAAGCAAATCACGCTTACAATACTAAAATGATGTAATTATATAACTAAATATTTTGAAATCCAGCTTTATTTTTCTGATTGATTATAAAAGCTTATTTCCCAGGGTCAGCTGAATGATATCTTCATTTTTTTCTGGAAAAGTAAAAAATGTAAATTACTCCATTAATACAACATGGTAATAAGGCAAAAGCTATTTGTATTACATTTAAAATGTATGCATAACAATTCACTGCACTCATTTATAGTCGACTTTCCTAAAATACTGAGCACGCTTGTGCCAAATTCCTCCAGTTCACAGAGCTGGAAGAGTTATTTATGTACAGCAGGGTTTCACTCTGAGTCACAGAAGGTTCAAGAGGGGGAAATAAAGTGCTTTTACCTGCTTCAAGCAGGAACCATCTACTTTTAATCCTTTACGGGCCAGTGTGGTCTTTGCTTGCAGCCAGTCATCCACATCAGTCCCTACTCTTCCTCTCCTGAGCTTGAGCAACCCTCGGGGAGTGGGCTATCTCTTTGCCTGGAGTTGCAGTGACAAGAGGTGGTGGGGCCATGGGATCACACAGAAGAGCTCTGTGAAAGCGGATGAGAGAAGACTAATGAAAACATGCAGGTTTTAGAAGATACTGAACTGGAGTTTAAGTTGGGTCCAGCAAAATGCATCCAGAGATGTTTGTGCCAGTCCTGTCACAGAGCTAACCCGTCTCTGTATCCTGAACAGAGCTTAGCAGGGAACTGAAATGGTTAAGCATCATCAATAAGTTGCTAAAAAACTCTCAGTGTTTGCTTTCCACCTCTAACATTGATCCGCAGGCTACAGGAATTTATTGCACATCCTTTAACAGAATACAGAGCATGAACCATGCACCACCTGGGCTGCTGTGGTGCTGAGTTCACAGGGTTGCTCACATACAAAGGGAGATACTTTTACCAGAGAATGGCATGAGAAATCTGTTAGAAAAATGAAGTTTCCCTTGGGGAAAGCAACAACAACAACAACAACAACAACACCACACACTTTTTTTCAAAGCCAGTGATGCTCTTTAGATTCCCTAGTATAATTGAAAAGAAAAAATAATATTCATCAAGGATATGACAGAGAAAAAAATTAGCCCAATACTTAGAATATTTTAGCTTTCTATATCAAAGAAGAGTACTTTTTTCAGCACGATTCCAACACAAAGGTCAGGTGCACTTAAGGAAGAACGTTTGCTAATTCAGGTAAGAAACTGTGTATAAGGCAAAGCAATCACCAAGAGAGCACTAGAGCAAGGTTGAAAACAGTAACTGCGCAAGAAATAAATGTAGAAGTCCAAATAGTACTGAATTGTGAATACCCCAAAATCATCTTCTGGCCCACTGGTTTTGTTAGCAGTAGGTAATCAGCAGGTCTTTCGTCCTTCTCAGTTCAGGGATCTTTTCTCTGGGCAATCACAAACCATGTCATGCTACCATCTATCAGTAGTGTGCTGCTCTGCCCAGAACTGCAGTGAGAGGAGAAGTTTCTCCTCCCATTGCTGCTATAATCAAGCCAAACCTGTGAGTTTCTGCAGTGCAGCACATACATCTCAAAGGACTGACAATTAACAAAACTCATTTTGGTATAATCAAAGACTGCCAGCCTTGCTTCTGAGCTGTGCAGTGAAAGAAGAAAGAATGAGTTGCAGTGTGTCCTGCCTGGAAGATTCCACAGTTCCTCCTCTTTGGCATTGAGATTTAGGTATTACCTCTGCATTAACACTTGCAATTCCTGTTTTCACTCCAGCATTGTCTTGGAGAAGAGAATCTGTCTCCTAGATTTTTAAAAAATTAGTTGCTAGAATTGCAACTTTATTTTGGTGTTCAAGTACTGGAATTAATGCCATGCATGCATCCTAAAAACATCTGATTGGGGTTTGGCTGTTATTTGCTGTCTGATACACAGTTTGAGCCTGCACTCTAACAGTTCCTCTCTGCTGTCTCTCCTTAATGCTTCAATGGTAGCTGCCCAGAGATAGAAATATTTCTAGATGAACATCTACTTAAGTACTTTGATCCTCTAATCTGAACCTAGCCTCCCTTTTTTAACCAGTTAGAGGGCTGATATTTGCTGCATCTTAAAAGGCCTATTCTGCACCTTGGTGACACTTCCACTGTTACCAGTTGATCTAAAATTTTACTTGCCAGATTCCCTTCCACTGTATCCATATTAAAAAAAAAAAACCGCCACACCATAACACCACCCTATCCTACTCCTAATATGCCTCATTAATGGCTGTATGTACACACAGCCTAACCTGGAGGTGCACCCAGAGTGGATGACTCAGCGCCAGCAGTAGTAGACTTTGCCTGGGGGAGAGGGAACACAAAGCCAGAACATCTCTTCATCCTGCGTGGGCAAAAGAGAGTAATGGAGTTACAGACAGCACAGGCTGTGGGAATTTCTACATTGTGCCAGTTTGCCTGGGGTAGAGTTAATTTTCTTCACAGTAGCTAGTATGGGGCTGTGTTTTGACTGTGTGCTGACAACGGTGTTGTTAACACAGGGATGTTTTCGTTCTTGCTGATCAGGGCTTACACAGAGCCAAGGCCTTTTCTGCCTCTCACCAGCGAGGCAGCTGGGGGTGCACAAGAAGTCGTGAGTGGACACAGCTGGGACAGCTCACCACAGGGATATCCCATATCAGATGGCATCATGCTCAGCATATAAAATGGGGGGAAGAAGCAGGAAGGGGGAATAATTGCAGCAATGGCATTTGTCATCCCAAGTCACCATTCCAATCCAGCCCCGATCTCCTGGTTATGACTTAACAATGCCTGACAATGGGAGAAGCAGTGAATTAATTCCTTGTTTTGTTTAGCTTGTGTGTGTGGCTTTTGTTTTACCTCTCAAACCCAACCCATGAGTTTTCTCATCTTTACTCTTCTAGTTCTCTCCCCCACACCACCCTGAGGGAAGTAAGCAAGCAGCTGTGTGAGGCTGAGTTGCCAGTCAGGGTTAAGCCACAACATACATGTGATATCAATTCAGCATCACACCCTGGTGTTGATGAGAGGTAACTTACAACCTTCCCTCTGCTGGTCTAAGGGATACGAGTAATGTTTCAGCAGAAAAGGGGATGGCAGCCCTATTGGACCTTATAAGAAGTACCTAAGATCACATTCAAATTCAAGTCAGGATGATGATGACATTGCCTCTGCAGGAAAGGTATGTTTTGTATTGTGCACTTCAAGTATGTTCACACGAATAGCAGTATAATATCAATGTTTTCCACAGACCAGCACCAATACCCCCTCACAGGTGTTTTGTTTGACCTTCTTTGGTTCCAGACATACTCATTGAGGTCCTAGCGATAGTGATGGTTTGCTATTGGAAACACATTATCTCCCCACTGAGTTAGAGGATGGGTTGGTTTTAACCTCCAAAAAATGATTTGCCGGTATTTATCTTTGCTCTACAGATACATATTTTCATTTTGCAGGCTTCAAGGTTTCAATTGAGGCTAGTCTCATCCCCAAGGCTACCACTGTACTAGAAAATTATCACAGTCAAGGCAGAGCTATTAGCAGAAATACCGCATCTGACTGACAGCTGAACTATTTCCTGACACAATTGTGGTCAGTGCCATTTGTAATCCTTCCAACCACTTCTTTGGGGGATAACTTTGGGGAGAGTGTGTGCCAAGGACTACTGTTGTGGATAGTTTGAAAGAGCCATCCTATTTTGGAACAGAAAGGTTTAATTGTACTCAGAGGTGCTGAAGCGTTGTGCCTGGTCTCAGGGATAACTGGAGTCCTCATCCCACTGAAAACTTGTAGGGTGGCTGCAGGACATGCATGTCTGATACCCACAGAAAACACGTCAGTGGTTCTTTACATCTTTTTGCCAAATTTAATAACGAACATTCCTCCTGCAAACATTCTCCATTCATGTAAACCCTATGGCCAGACTGCATTCATTCAGGGCACCCCCTACAGCTGTCATTGTCCCACACATTTGTTCTCAAGCCGTGTATAGATATATTGTCCCATTCCATTATGCTCACCTCTTTCAACACTGATGAGCACCTTAGTTAGGGCCTTGATTGACTGTTCACAGAGCTGGGATGTTTCAAATATCTGAGAATTAAAGGATACTGGTGCAGTCATCCTGTACAACTGATTACTACCATGATGCCTTCATCAGTAAACAGGGCAACACAAGACATTTGTCTGCATGCTTTACCCCAGATGTTGGATCAGGCATCATGTTTATGTACAGCCTGCCTGTTAGGAGTACTGAGCGGCTTCCTTCTAGAGGCGGCAGCATCCTCTCAGTGACTTTTCAGAGTCTAGAGGTATGCTTAGATTCACCTGAGACACCAAACATGAGTTCCTAATATCATTCCACCACCCTTTCAGCCAGCCTACCAGAAGCCTACCTGATACTTCAAAACGTGAGGCTACATCCCTTGATGCTGCACCATATTAGGGTAGGGTGAGTGGTGTGTTTGAACTCCTGTGTTTACTAAATTCTTACTGTAATGTTGAACAAAACCAAGCTCAAATTCATATTACGTTTCCTTTTTTCAGCTGAGTGAATTGGGAATTGTTCATCAGCTTCATCAAAGCAATTTCCAGCTTGTTGATCTCATTATTTTGAAGTCCATGTTTCCTCCCAAGAAGGCATAACCCAGTGGGCTCTGAACCTTCACAAGTCCCTGGGGCTTGGGAAGTCCCTAGGGTACATCTGTGAACAGGTTATTTCAGAAGTATTCACTACTGTATTTCATTGCCATTGATTCTGCCTACAGAGTAAGAACCTGACTTGCTCTCAGTAGCTTTTTCCCTCACTACAACTTGGCAAAGTTTCTCTATCATTATAGCAAAGCTGTTCTTAAACCACAAATTTATCTTGGACATTTTCTGTTCTTGATCTCAAACATCCAGGATTTAGAGGTAGCCCATATCAGGAAGACACATCAATTTCAACACCATACACTCACAAGCCAAGGTCTTTTAAACGTATCCTGAGACTGTTTGCCTCCTTTGCTCAGATATCCAGAGCCAAAACCAATGTACAGAAGCTAATTGGCTGAAGAGTTTGGAAGAGCATGCTAAAATTTGCTATGACAGAACTGATCTGAGTAATTAAAACATATACCACTGACACAGCTTAAATTTTGGGGGGTTATTTAAAAGTGTTTTCATCCTTGAGGCTGCAGAACTCCCATCTTGATCTTCATTTTCATCCAAATAAAGCTTACAGAAATTCAAAAGAGCAGACATGGAACTGCTGTTTGTGCAAAAGCTTAAAATCCAGCCAAAATTGATTCCATGCGTTAATCCTCCTGAATTAGAAATGGGCATACAGAGACTGTTATCCAAAAGTAAAAAAATACCTATTAATAACCAGAGTTCATCAAGATTTGTAGTTAAATGCTTAGTCACTATCTCTCTCCTCGCTTTCCTGTAGCTTGATATGTCTTACAATAGTAGAATAATTTAGATTGGAAATGGTCTCAGAAGGTCATCTAATCCAACTCCCTGCTCAAAGTACAGCTAAGCTAACTTCAAAGCGCGATCTTCTCAAATTGTAGGCAAATGAACTGAAGGTGCAGCACTGTGCCCAGGTTTTATGCTTCCATTTTAAGAAGGCAAGAAGTTGGTATAGTGTGCTGTGATTCTTTTCTGTTAGGTCAGGAAAGTGTCCAGTTGATGGATAGAGGTAATTTCCACCAAAACTAGAATAAATTTGTGGCCTGGGCCTCTCAAAATTTATCTCCTGATGGAAGATCTCTGTTCTGAAAAACAAAATGTTGGGGGAGAGAAGCAAGATAAGTCAGCAGCATCTAACTCAATCACCTCCTAATGTTCACACTTTTTTTTTAAAAAGAGAGTCAGCTCTCCCAACCTAGGTATGGGTGATATATCAGAGTACACTGCAGGCCTTGGGCATACAAGAGCAAAGTCCTGTTCTCAACTGAGTGTTATATAACGACAGATAATAAGCTACTCGTTCTGTCAAAGTTACTGAATCACAGTATCTTTCTTACAAAAACCCAATTGCACACCATCAAGAGAAGAGCTCAGGAAAACTGATGAATAACCCAGAGGAGGGATCAAAATACTCACAGCTGTATCCTGTTGTACTGGTACACTCAGTAAGACATAAGGTGGGAAGGGAGCAGGGTAAAACAAATCAAAAGGACTGGGGAGGAGGGATAATAAAGCTCTGAAGTTGTGGTGAACTCTATGAATGAGAAGCTAGAGGAAATATAGAATTATCCGCTCTGTGTAGGTTCTATTGAAGCAACTCTGAAGGCAGTAAACAAGATTGGCTACAGTCAGAGCTACAAAAGGGAGAGTGAACTAGGAGGAGAAAGCTGCGAAGAGCAGCCCAATTAAATCTGATAGATGTCAAACACGGTGATGAAAAGGATTTATGTATCCATGTCCAAGATCCATGGTCCTCTAATTTCTCCTTGGCCACAGGTGGACATCAGTGGGCAACCCTGCTGTCATTGACACTTTAGGCTATTAAAGAGCAAAAATCTTTCTGTAGCTCATGAATATGAATCCAGAACTATTGAAACAGTTCCAGTAGGAAAGACTCAGAATAGCACTCCATATATCCTTAGTCTTGAAAATAAGGTCTGTGAGCACAAATCACTTGGGAATTAAACATCTATTTTCCACTAGAATAATGTGTTAAAATGTAACAGCTTCCAGGAATACTTTTGCAGAAATACGCTGATTCTAGATAGAATCTATTAACTATGGGGAGAGAGTGAAGAAGTTTAGGCAAGCCTGCTTCAAAACTTCCTGTTAATTTTTAAGTGAGTATCTCTCTGCGCATTGTGCAGAGAACTTAAGCACTCAAAGTGCAAAAAAGCTACAGTGACAACTTTAGCTGTCTACATCTAAATTAAGTTACTTCTAAACTACTGAAACCCATTTTAATCAAAGGCAGGTCAAGATAAGAAGTAGAGCAGCAACTTTTTCTCATACAAAATTAGAGCCTGCTCAAAAGTTAGTCTTAGTTCATAAGCAAGAGAAGTCTAAACCTCTTTTAGCCCAAAGTAAAATACAGAGGATGAATGGGGTAACAACCCACCTATTCCACTACTTCTGAGAAAACTTGTCAGGGTCTTTCATTACTATCAGTGAAGTCCAGTGGCAGCTGTGACTGTGCCATTCAAGCCAACTTGGAAGCATACAGAGAAGTTAACTACAGGATGAAGTTAGAACAGTACTGAGCAGGACAGGAGCCTGATGAGACCCAGTTATTCCTCTACAGTTTTTGTAGCAATGTTCAAATACACACTGCATTGCAGGCTCAAGTGGCTTATGGCAGTTTCCTTTTCACAGGGTTTCTTCTTCATTTTGCTCACAGGAAAGCAATATCCCGAGAGCTAGGATTACTCATCAAGGCATGACTAAGGCATGGTGTGGCCCAAGAGAAAGGATGATCTCATGTTTGTGAGAACAGTGCCCAAATGAATGCAATTCTGTCCCTGATTCACTCATGGAAGAAAAGTTCCACATAAATGGGTCCATTTTAGAGCAGGTTACAGATAGTGTGGGGTAGATCAAAATTCAGTAAGTACCAGGATAAAATAGACTGAAGTCAGTTCAACCAGATACAAACACGTTTGAGTTCCATGTCGTGCATTCTTCCTTATGGCCACCCTCAAAATCATGAAACCCCACAGAGAGCACAATGTATCAAAAACACCCTGAAAACTAAAAGGTACTTGTTCCTTTCTGATTTTGCTCTTTGATTTGGTTCCTGTGGATAAGATATGGGCAAGTATCAGCAGAAGGCAAGGCAGAATCCAATAGCCTCTCAGACTCAGAGAACAGTTATCCTACAAATTCTAGGAAGAATATCTCTTCTTAGCCAGGCTATAAGAACAACCTAATTCTGCTGTGTTTGTAGGTCAAGCCATTTCTGAGAGTTGATTCAAGTGGAAACCAAAACTGTATTTTAAAAAGAGTCGCAGCCAGTCTCCAAAATGTAATATTTACACAGTTCTTTAACCTTCAGCAAAGTTCTGAGAAAATATGTATCCTGCAAAAAGACAAAGCATTCAGCTTCTCAAAAAAAATCTGGACTTCTCATGGCTTCAACTACAGCTACAAAAGAGTAACCTCCCCTATAAAATTAAACTGCATCAGAATGATACATAGAGATGCTCTAGTCTTTTGCCCTACTGAATTTTGAACATTATTTGGGCTCTTCATTTTCTGTCTTGTAATACAATCATTAATTTTGGCAAATTAGTCCCATGACCAGTTAGCTGAACTGAAATTATCTCCTTGGCAAAGAGGGCTTTTCCTTTCCCATCTTTTACTCTTCATTAGATCAAACAAATATGTATTGTTACTACCATCATTTCCAGTATTTTGTTGGCAGAATAATCCAGTGGCATGGTGGACATGTTCCTGATCTTCGTTTAAAATGCTCTTTTTTTCCTTAATATTGTCCTCTCTTTAAATTAGGAATGCGTTTCTCCTGGGTTTTGGCAATGGTTGCCTTTAAACACCACTGACAGCAGTCAGTTGTGTTGTGCAGGTGTGGTGAAAATGTTTTTGCCACTACTATTCCAGAAGTTCTAGGCTATTAGTTTATCTAGAATTTTAATTTAACATGCTTAAATTCTCAAGAGAGACAGTTTCTTCAGCAATCTAGTATCCAGACTACTTAGACTTCTTGGGTAAAAGTCAGCCTTTGGAATTATACCCAAGGGATATGGCTGATGGAAAATGACTGCTGTAATAGAGAAACAGAATTCTGAGAAACAGAATGAAGTAAGTGATTGTTATTTGCAACCAGAAAATGTTGTTCAGGAGAATTTCCATGCTAATTCAGACCTGAAAACATAATGAGCTATCATTTCTGTATAGGTCCAGTGGCAAAAGTCTTCCCACTTAACAATGCCACTTGGAAATGTAGATATAACCAAGGACTTATGCAATCTCAAAACTACATATTCTTGGAGAAAAGTTAGAAACTTAATAGCTCAAGAACTGGTAAAGGACAAAGTTCTACAAATGATTTCCACCATCTTTCTTGTCACTGTATAATTTGTCATTTTATTCAAACAGGTCTTTAGCCTATTTTTCTCTTTTTCAGTTTTTATTCCTGAATAGGTACAAATTCCATTACCTATTTAAAGGAAAAAACACCTTTTAAAACTACATTACAGAAAATCTCCATACAGTTCTCTTGGGACTGCTCAAGGTACAGCACCTTTAGAGTGAACTCTAGCTATTGTTTGCAAATTAACAACTGAAAACTTACAGACAATATTGCTTAGAGAGACTACAGAAACAGGATTTTGAAACAACCTGGTAGAACCTGAACTGTGATAGAAAGTTTAATGCTATCACCTCAGGCAACATACAGTCACATGCACTGAAGAATGAGTGGATGAGGAGCACATATCAAGTCTAGAAAAGCTGCAGCAAAGCAAGGAATTCCTATAGCATGTGATAGAAGAATCTCTCTCTTATCTCATTTGCAATTTTAGGGAATTAAATATGATTTTATTAATTTAAATTAATTAAATGGTTTTTTCTTGTCTCTTTTTTTATTTTATTTTTATTGAGTTTATACTCGACTGAATGAAATGCTGTTTCAACAACAAAGTGAAAGTTTTATTTAAAAACTTGGGGGTTTTTTTAAGGATAAATGACGCTTATTCCAAGTTGTAATCTAGATCCCCAAGTCTAATTTTGAGGTTTTAGCAGCTTGTCACCCCAATTCCCACTTCCTACTCCAGTAAATTTCTTGTCTGCTATGAGCCTTTATTCCATGGAAGTAGTCAAACGTGTCAAACCCACAGGAAGCCTGTCTGCTGATGGGTACACAGAGAATTACAATAGGAAAACCTCATGATCTGTGTCTTGCTAGAAAGCCGTTAACTTTTGGTAGGTTACACATGCTGCTCCTTCCCCACTCTAGGCAAAACTGAGTCTGGTCTCTGGAGGAAAATTACTTTCCTTGATAAGCAGAATGAAATAAATTATTACTTTCACCATCAAATTGGAATGAGTAGTGTCCAAACAGGTAACAGCTGTACCTCCACAGGAAAAAAAATCCTTTCTTAATCTGTGGCAAGCTAGTTTAATAAGTGTATCCTTTGCTGTAGCTGTAGGTGAGATGTCCCTGCCATTTCAGCGTTACCAAAGTTACAGAGTTACTTCAGCAATGTAAGGCCTTCAAACAGATAATGACGACCCGTCTCAAGTAATTTCCAGACATGGTTGATGTCAGCCTTTTTTGTTCTGGCAACCACTCCCTAAGCTACCCGGTCCTCCTAGTCACTGCTGTGTTTAGCAGCATGTCTTGGACCATACAGTATTTCCCTACTTTCAGCATAAATCAGACCTCTCTGTAAGGAGACTTGCAGTCAACACTGCTCTCCTTGAATAGTTCATGCCTGATTTCAAATGAAGTTGGATTAGCACACGTGTAGTAAAAAAGCTCAGCAGCTGATGGCCTCTACAAGCTGGAATGAAACACCAAGTCTAAGGGGTTTAATTGTCATCACTGAGATCTGCTTAAAGAGCTTAGGACACTGTAACATGTTCACAAACCCATTATCTGTGTAATAAGGTGGTGTTAGCTGCAGGGATCAAGCAGCTCTGTGCTGATGTGGTGCATTTCTGGGCCACACAGTTCAAAACTCCGGGATACGGAGTGTTCCACAGCAAAAAGGGCTTCAAATGTCTTAAAGCTTTAACTGGCCTTCTGTTAAAGAAGATGATTAACTGAGTGTTCAATAACTAAGATCTTGCAGTATTTAGTTTTGGAAACATTGATGAGTCAAATCAGGCAATGTTTATAAGGGTTATAAAATGAGTAATTCTGAATGTTTCATAAAGCAGTGACTTCAGAAAAGTGATTCCTTTTGCTTGTCTCTGACACAGAAAGGTCACAGACCTTTGTGAAACTTTCTGGTTTGTGTACTTACAGAAACTGCACACTAATAAGCACTTTGATATTTTCTGTTCCAGTTTGAGTAAAACTGCTTGGAAAAATCAAGGACTAGGTGGGGAGGGCAATGTTGGGGTTTTTTCAATAAGTTATTCTATTTTGGTAAATGTTATATATTCAGTACTTTTCCTCTTGCTGAATTCCTTGGTGAAAGTAATTTGTAAATATCATGATGTACTGAATAGTTCTTCCAAACAAACAAACGTAACATTTAGCTAATTACCATGGACAGAAAACTGTACAAATTGAAGTTTTGCAATACCTTTGTTTTTTATTGCTTTAGCACTAGTTGTGTATACACTGTTGGTGAGAGAAAGATTCTTTTATTACCCTGATACAGTACCTCTTACACTAAAAGACTAATAAACTTTTAGTCATCAAAATTAATACTATTTCCTATCATACTTCCATATATTTTCAGTTTAAATCTAAAAAAATACATTTATTGGTGTCCATTTTTGGAACTAAATCAGCTTCTAATGCAAGAACATTCATATTCTTGATCTTTCTCAAATACTAAGCTATAGAATAAGTTGGTTTGTATAATTGTCTATCTCACCACCTGTCCCTTTCCAAAATGTCTTTTATTTCAATGCCCTACATAGTTTCTTTCTTTGTGGAGGTTTTGCAGTACAGAGTTCCATTTGAACTTTTCATGCAGCTGCAATTCTTTTGTTTTACATCTTCCAGGAAAAAAAAAAAAAAGTTTAAGTAGTGTGCATACACTGACAATAATTCTCACAAGAAAGAAAACTAGCACTAAGTAAAGATTAATTGTTTCATTCTCTCTCCCTGTGGGTGCTGTACATGTGTATGACTGTCACATTCTAGAACAGAAGAAAGAAATTAATCGGTGTTTAAATTGCAGATATTCCCTGTATAATAACCTGATTTACTCAATCTAAAAAGCAAGAATTTTGCAAATACGTCCAATCAATTTGATGATTTAAACAAACCTCATAAATCCAGATAGGTTGGTTTTCTGTGTCATCTTGCTTTGTGTTCTGCCATGTGTTAAAAAAAAAAAAAAAAGATTATTTTTGTTGCATATTTCTGTAATTGGAATGTAATTATGTCATAAATTAATTAATTTATTAGAAAAATTAGGCCAGGAAAAAGGGGGGGGGTTGCCTGTTCTAAATATATGTTCGCTGATGACATTATTTCCATCCTCAGTAAGCACTGACGATTGAAGTAGGTAAGAAGTGCTTTTAAGGATTTCTTCACAGGAAATAGTGAAAAATGATATTTAATTAATCCAGTTAAAATGTCATAAGAATGCAATGGTCATGCATTGCTTTCTATTGAACTTGGCAAATTTGTACAGTGAAATTGTTTTCTTGCTATTTTGGCAGGAAAAAGCGAAGCAGTTATTGTAATTTTGAAGAATCTGTGATCACAGAATAGTTATTTTCTTCTCGAATAAAATATCACTTTACAGAAAGGCATATCTTGGTAACTGTTTTACTGACTGTGTCATTGTCTGACTTAGCCTCACTTGACTAACTAGCATGTTTAAGGATGAAAATAACTAGATGCAGGCATCAAGATCTCATTTTCTTTGGATTGGCATTAGATTTGTTTGTAGGCATAGGGAGGAACCAATTATTTAAATCTTCTCAGGCCATCATTTTTATTTTGTAATTTTTATTTAACTGCTCCATTTTGTATAGCAAAAAAAAAGGCAGATTTTATTGTAACCAAACAGGACATGTAACATGAACTACGTTGCATTCCAACCAGTGAATCTAAATTCCTCTCCTATAACCCTCCTAAAGATGCCAGGTATTGCCCAGATGAGCAAACTCCCTGCTGCACCAAAAGCAGTTACGAAGCTCATAAAAAGGAATGGGAAGACCTAAATGTTGGAAAAGGAGAATTGACAGCAGAAGTAACAGTGGGAGAAAGATGGTGGAAAAACACCAGGATGCATCTTGCAGTGACAAGGGGGAGCTAATGGAGGAAGGTGCCAACAAGAACAAGACCCAAATGTCTACTAGAGCCCATTGAATATCAAGAGTCTGAATCATAACCAGAAGTTCTTAGACCCCACCTTAATCAAGACCAGAAGCTGCAGCCCTAAGAATCTGGACACAAGGAAGCATAGCAAGAAAAGGAGAGATTTTGGACATGCCGAACCCATTTCGGTAGCTTTGCTTCTGGCCCATGTTTACTTTGGCTTTTAAATCTAATATACACAAGATCAGAGAGAGGTACCCAGGGATCAGGACAAGGCATGACACAATTTTAGATGTTTCTTCTGTAGTGGTCTTTACCTCATGTGTGATAGGAAAGAAGAGTGAGACCTGGCAAAAAAATATTCCCTTTGTAGTGACACTATTTGGAAGTGACCTGAATCCATCTTAGTTGGTGAGTTGCTACCTGCAAGTTATTGATTTATTTTAATTTTTCTGTGTCTGTCAGCCAAATGTCACTCAGGATGTTAATTCAAAATATTCCCCATAGGACTGAACTGGGAGCCCTGAAAAAATCGTCCACCATGCTCTGCTTACTGCTCCCTGCCTTCCTTCAGAGATACAGTCTGTGACCCATCCTTAAACCCAGGAGATCTGCCATGGGGAAATGAATATTGGATTTTTCCCCCCCTGAGCATATAACTTTCTCAGCTTATAGTTTTAATGCTCCATATGAATTTAAAAAGTGTCTTGGGATTTGAGCAATTTTAACAGTGCTTCAGTATTTCTTTCTAAAGCTAATATATTTATTTGAGGATTAGCCCTCTAAATATTTCTACGTATGGATAACTAAGAACACGTTTGCCTGGTGTTGTCAGCTTCAGTAGTTCATTACAGCATGAATCTATATCAAATCCAGACATTTGGTCCAATATCTGTCGTGAAGTGCATGTCATTAAAATGTTATTTTGCAAGAGAAAATATAACTAGAATCTGTTTATGTATGACGTTGTTCAGGGAGAAAGGGAAAGAGAATTAATATTTACCTCACTTTGAACAGTTATAGTATCAAGATTCTTATCCAGGTGAAGTGTACTGTAGGAGAAACAAGACTTTATAAAAGCAGTGTTGGTTGAAAAACTGCAAGTAAAAGGGAGGCAGGAGATCAGTGTGCCATGTGGTGCTGGGGAGTGTGGAGAGTGCTGTCCTGGACACTGTGAACTGGGAAGACACCATCTGGCAGGAACAGTACACGGGGCTTGCAAGAACGACTGCAAGTAACGTGGAAAAACACCTGTGATCTGCGTATCTTGGCCTGTGATGGGAGGGTCACACTGCAAGCAAAACAAGCAACAAAAGGAGTATAAAAGCATATGCTGAGGGACTCTGAACTGATTCAGGATCCAGACGCAACAGTCAGGTAATGGAGCTGAGGGGTGGGATGGATCAGGTAACTGCTGGGAGAGTGGTTAGTTGATCCCAAGAGGGAAGGAGGAGAGCCTGTCCTGCTCTGCCACCCATGCAAAGCTAATAAAGCTGTGGATGGAAGTAACAACCTTAGTCACGGTAATTTTCTTCACGAGGTGGATCCCAGTTGCCCCAGGTTTTAAGATTCAGGTATTGCCTCAGACGGGTATTTGGACTGCGCGAGTTTGCTTCCCGATTCCCAGTTAACTCCTGAAGTTACGTGCCGACTGTGCAATAAGCTGGGCGCTGCACCCGTGCCTGGCACCGCTCTTTCGTCGCACGGGGACAAAGCCTGTGGGCTCAGCGCTGTGGCTCCCGCTGCTGCGGGAGAGCAAACCCTCCGCTCCGGGACGGCGGAGCGGCTGCAGGACTGGCCGCGGGAGCGCCGGGCTTTTCCGTGCGACGGGGAGCTGGCACGTGCGCGGGAGCGCAGGGCGCGGGGCAGGAGCTGCCGCTGCCCGTGCGCTGCAGCCCCCGCCCGGCCGGCGGCCCCGCAGGGACCGGCCCGGGGCTCCGCACGCTCCCCCCGCCCGTCTGCGGCGCCTCCCGAGAGGAGCAATTCCTCCGCTACCGCTCTTTTCCGCAGCTCCCAAGGCAACTCGAGGGCTGCTCACATGCTCCCGCACCTCCCCTCCAGCGGCGCCGGTGCCTCCACGGCTCCGCACGCAGTGCTGCCAGCGGGTCCCTCCCCGCCGCTGGCAGCGCCTCAGCCGCTCGCCCAAGCACACTCGCAGCGCCCGGGCGCGCGGGGAAGCTCCATGCCCACTGCCCAAGTCCCTTCGGGATCCGCACCGAGGGGACGGAGCGGCCGCTCTCCCGCCGGGACAGCCCCGGTCTGGCCTCAGCCCCCCCGGGAGGGGGCGCCGCCAACCCACCCGCGGCCGCGCGGGTCGCGCCCCGCTCCCGCCGCCTGTTGTTGTCGGGGCTGCCCGCGGCCGCCGGGGGGCGGGGCCGGGGCGCGGCGACCAATCA